>NW_023464217.1:0-11555 GCF_013731165.1 Rhagoletis pomonella | reverse complement strand
CTCTTGCGATACGGTTGTGCTACGCTTGTTGATTGCAATTTCTTTTTCGCCCTATTCGTTCGTGTGCAGTGTACACGCGATTATTATTTATTACTTTGTGAGAATTAAGACAAGCTACTTAGCTCTTGTGTGTGATCTAATTGACAATGGTCCCAGGGGCCTTCAACTTTGGTGGGCGTCGCACAAAGATGGAGCGCACCGGCGTAAAGTTAATGTAACGAAAAATATGAATTAATAAAAGACACAGTGGTTTTAGTGCAATGAAATTAAGGGTCGTTTTATTTGTAATTATCGATGCGTGTGAATAATTGGGCACACAAGAGTTGGCTTACCGAACGTGGTGTGATAGCTGACGTGATCTCCGTGCTGTCTTCTAAGAAGTGAAAAAGTGCTAACAAACGAAAAGGGATGTAGCCCACCGCACAGTTCGTTAAGTTTCCCCTCAATTAAGTTACCGTACAGTGGGGCTTATTGTTAGCGGCTGGAAAGTTAGCTGTAAACTTATATACGTGTTTGTGTGCTCTTACATCAAGTGACAAAACGCGTATTAGGGTGGTGCAATATATTTAGGTCGCGGTCCTAAACATACCGGCCCCTTGCGGTAAGCAAGCTGTGAAAAAAAGGAGTCGCGTCTCAACCGTCACACGCACGTGGGGAAAGTCTTATGGTATTCAAATATGTAGAGCGGAGTTTGTACTGCGCGGATCTGCTTATTCGCCCACGCTTTCGTCGCGACCGGCTGAACTGAGGCTGTGGAGAAAAGGACATCGTTAATTGAAACAGACGTGGTTTAGTATTTCAATGCACTTTTTATTTAGATTTTAAGGTGTGTGTGTGTGATGAGTGTGTGTGTATGTGTTTTTTGTTTTCTTAATCTCTACGTTTATCGTTGGCAGGCTCCCGAAACAACCAGGCCGTGTATCGTCGCCTGGACCAGCAGGCCACCCACGGTAGACGGGGGGGGTCCCGCTCACCATCATCTCCGCATGCAAATCGAGGCCTAGTGTGAGGCGTATTGGTGACGTGCGAAAGAATTGCGGATCCGCCAATCGCATGTACTGGAAGGGGGCCGCAACCTTAGGGTCCAGGTTCGACGGTGGACTCAGGCGTATATGGTGGTCCAGCACGACTGCTTGTGTCGTAATGCGGTCGGAGCTGCCGTATTTTCCTCGCATGGTGAGCGTGCAACGCTGCAGACGTCCTGATCCGTTGCGTTCCAGTTGGAGATCTCTCAGCAGTCCCGAATCAACCAATGAGTTCGGTGCGAAAGGGTCAATCATTGCGCGGACCAAATGAAGGTGGCTTCAATCCGCACTATTGCGGTCGCCGCGATGGGGATAAGCGCACGAATAATCGGCGTTGATATGGCGCTTTGCGCAAGGCGGCCCGTTCGGAAGCCGGTCGGTGGAGCGCATTGTAAGGCACTACTATTAATGTTGCTGTCGTTTGTGCGAGTTTTGTGGTATGGTGATGATTTGCGTAGCCCAGACGATCGCTTAGACGAGCGGAAAGTACGAGTTTCCGCGCCGTCGCGTCGTTTTGGCTTGCGTTGCGATCGTGATGACGGGCGGAAAGACTGGTTTCCGCGCCGCCGTGTTGTTTCCAGTTTTGTTGTTGACGCGTTTGCGAGCGGAAAGAACGAGTTTCCGTGTCGCGCCAGTTGTATTGTTGACGCGTTTTCGAATGGAAAGAATGAGTTTCCGCGTCGCGCCAGTTGTGGTGTGTACGCGTTGGCGAGCGGAAACAACGAGTTTCCGCGTCGCCCGCGCGTGTTGGTAACTGGTCTAACGGTCTCGGTGTGCCAGTTCCAGAGTTGCGCTTTTGTCGCTCATGTGGGGAAGAGTCTATCCTCTCTTACCCCTCCAACTCCTCCTCTTCGACGTGCTGCGCCCACGACTTCATCTGCTCCGTAACGTCGATAGAGAGTGCCCCGTCCGAGCTCTCGCCGTCGTTGATCGCGTTCGCTGGTTGCCTTTGGTCTTCGCAGTCATCGATATGGAGCGAGCGTGTGATGTTTTTCGCGACATCGGTGGCATCGATCCTTGCTGCTGCACATGTCAATGCGGTGGAACGGCGAGAGGCAGTTTGGGCAATATTTATGCAGCAGGATTGCACGTAACCTTGCTTCGACCGCTTTGCCGCGGTAAATGGGGCATAGTCGAATGCCATGCGCTCCGCCGCATAACCGGCATAGAACCGTAAATTTATCAGCGCGTTCTTCCGCATGAGCGCGATTGGCCGAGAAACGAGTCATTCTGTAAATGAGTCTCGTAGTTATGCCCGTAGGTGTAAAAATTTACGTACTATTAGTTTTGGGTTGGGTGGCAAGTGGCGAATATATGTATGCCTGTATGTCTCGTGAAAGCACATTTTATATATACGTGTGATATACTTATGTACATATATATATATATATATATATATATATATATATACATACTCCTTGTTTATTTATTTAATTTGTTTTGACTTGGCGAGGTACAAAACTGGGCAAATTCAGACTTACAGTCCCCGCGTACTTGTGCGATATTAAGTATAGACTAATGGTCTTACTCTTAAAAAATAAATAGCCTTACAGAGCTCTACAAAGTGGCGTTTTTATAAAAAAGTTGCAATTTATAAAGCGGTTAAAGTCTTCTTTATTTTCTATGAATTTGAGCGCAAGGTTTCGTGTTTGGGTACAAAAGAGATCTGTGTAAGGCGACCATTGGTATAAGATTTTATTTCATTACATTTGTTGCACTTTGCTTTTGCATCGAACAGACCTTTACGTAGTACAAATTGTCCGATCACTGTTTCCCCGAACACACCGTGAAATTTGTAATCTCGTAAAAGGTGTAATTTGTGGTTTTGTGGTGAGTTTCACCACTTGGCCTGGCACGGCGAAAGAAAATTTCCTCACTATGGGTTCGAGACCGGGCTAAGCCAGTAAATAGTACAACATCAGTGTTTCCAGGTAGAAACTAAGTAAGTATGAACAGTTTTTATTGCACATAGTTAAGTTGCAGTTTGAGAAGAAAAAAATGAAGATTAAACTGTGGCTTTATTCCAATCAAAAATATTTTGTTTAAGGAAATACGAATTTTTAAAAATTCGTACAAAAAAGGAAAACTTTTTATTCTTATATACAGCAAGCAGAAGCTAGCATAAATGAAAAAAAAACAAAAGGCTTCCTGGTTCTGTTTATTAAAAATTGTTACATGTTGACGATTTTTACATGCAAAAGGCGCTTTTTGATAACCAAACTGACGCTTTCTCACTACAATCTGCTGGCAACACTGTACAGCATGCACCACAAAATACATTTTTTTTCGCAGTTTATTGTCAAGTTGTGCACCTGACAACCAGATGGTGCTGCTTGCCATACATTTAAGAAGGCTCGCATTTCGCACAATCACGTATGTCAAACTTTGAGTTAATACCGTATGTCAAAGTTTTGACACAGCAATAACTTCCTGAATGACTGAAAATTTCATTCTGGGTTTGGCACGTGGTAAGTTTGTAGTAATTATTAAATTATTAGTGTTATTCAATTCATTCATTTCATTTTTCAGATTCGTATTGTAGGAAACTGAACGGGGCCTTCAGAAACCACACCAGACCGACCAATCGATTTCTTAGAGAATCGGAACACTAACTTGCAACGTTATACCTATTTGGTAATGGACGAAGCCGATCGCATGCTGGACTCGGGTTTCGAGCCACAAATCCGTAAAATAATAGAGCAAATTAGATCCGATCGTCAAGTGGTAATGTGGTCCGCAACTTGGCCCAAGGAAGCACAGGCACCGGCCGGTGATTTCTTAAAGGATTATATTTCTACAAACACTGGATCGATGAACTTATCAGCTAATCACAATATTCGACAAATTGTAGAAATTTGTCAAGAATCCGAGAAGCCACAACGGGTTATCAAGTTATGGAACGAAGCAGCACCTACCACTTATAATGCTGCTAACAACAACAACAAGATTATCATATTCGTCGAAACTAAGATAAAGATCGAAGAAATATTGCAAATAATTCGCAACGAAGACCACACCGCCACTTCCAGTCACTGTGATAAGTCCCAGCCTGAACGTGATTCAGTGTTGAAAGATTTTCGCAACGGCAAATCTAATATTTTAATTGCCACCGATGTGGCCTCCCGCGGCCTTGATGTAGAAGATTTGCTGTATGTCATCAATTACGATTATCCAAACTCATCTGAAAACTATGTACATCGTATTGGACGTACTGGTCGTTGCCAGCAATTAGGCACAGCTTATACTTTATTCACTCATGACAATGGAGAACAGGCACCGATCTAATTTCTGTGCTGGAGGAGGCCGGTCAGGTAACTCCACCGGCTTTAATGGATTTGGCACGTGGTAAGTTTGTAGTACTTATAAAATTATTAGTGTTATGCTTTATCACTGTTGCCAAATTGGTGCTTTTCGCACTAAATTTAGTGCTTTTCTTTATTCAAAACGCGAAAATTTTAGAGTTTAGTGCTTGGTGCGTTTTTTTTTTGTTTTTAGTTTGAAGACACCAAATCTGTAAATCTTAACAAAAATGGGTCAAAATTTATAGCAATCGTAAGTTTTGTAAGAAACTTCACAAATATCAAACAAAATTGTGTCATAAGCGAGTGAGCATATGTTTACCAACAATATAGAGAATAATCAAAATCGGGTGGGATTTGAAGAGTAGACAGGTTTGTTGACACAAAAATATTTTTCCCAATATGAGCCAATGGATAATACGCTCCAATAAGACACATTAAAAAGGAAAATCAAATTTCGTTATGTTTCAGGTGTTAAGCGGTCGGAAAGAAAAGTTCTTTATGTTCCTTTAGTTCACAAGATCATAAGAGACTGCAGTGTAGATTTAAACTACCACATAGTTCATGAAACTACATTTCTGGTTGTTGCCTTCGTTTGATAGGAATTGTCGAAACAAATTAAGCAATTATGCAGCAAATTAGAAAATAAGAACAATTATCTTAACGTCGGTTGAATGAAGATATTTGAATTTATAGAAAACAGAATAAATTCGAACGTCGAGCAAAAACATTCATTTTTTATTAATTTGAATCCCTACAATCCAATTTTGCATGCATACAAAGTAGAGGGCTGCATGAATTCATTCAAACCCGCATATGAATTCTTCTTCTTATTTGGCGCTGTAACCGCCTAAGCGATTTTGGCCGAGTCCAAAACAGCACGCCAGTCATTTCTGTTCTGTGCTAACTGACGCCAATTGAAAATGCCAAGTGAAGCCAAGTCCTTCTCCACCTGGTCTTTCCAACGCAGAGGAGGCCTTCCTCTTCCTCTGTTCCCAGCATCGCGGCCCGCGTTGAATATTTTCAGAGCAGGAGCGTTTCTGTCCATCCGAACGACATGGCCAAGCCAGCGGAGCCGCTGAATTTTAATTCGCTGCACTATGTCTATATCGTTGTAAAGCTCATACAGCTCATCGTTAAATCGTCTGCGATATTCGCCATCACCAACGCGTAAAGGTCCGTAAATCTTTCGCAGAATCTTTCTCTCGAAAACTCCAAGAGCCGCCTCATCAGATGCTTTCATTGTCCATGCTTCCGCGCCATACACCAGCACAGGCATGATGAGTGACTTATAGAGTGTGATCTTTGTACGACGAGAGAGGACTTTACTTCTCAATTGCCTACTCAGCCCAAAGTAGCACTTGTTGGCAAGAGTGATTCTCCGTTGGATTTCAAGGCTGACATTATTATTGGTGTTAATGCTGGTTCCCAAATAAACGAAGTCGTCTACTTTTTCAAACTTGTAACTGTCAACAGTGACGTGGGTGCCAAGACGCGTATGCTCTGACTGTTTGTGTGCTGACAGGAGATACTTCGTTTTGTCCTCGTTCACCACCAGACCCATTCGCTTTGCTTCTCTATCCAATCCCGAGAAGGCAGAACAGACGTAGCCCGGTTCAGTTCTGCGGCTCTTATTATCTTCTCCAACATAAGATTAAAGAAATCACACGAAAGGGAGTCCCCTTGTCTGAAACCTCGTTTGGTATCAAACGGCTCGGAGAGGTCCTTCCCTATTCTGACGGAGCTGGTGGTATTGCTCAACGTCATTTTACACAGCCGTATTAGTTTCGCGGGGATACCAAATTCAGACATCGCGGCATAAAGGCAACTTCTCTTCGTGCTGTCGAAAGCGGCTTTGAAATCGACAAATAGATGGTGTGTGTCGATCCTATTCTCGCGGGTCTTTTCCAAGATTTGGCGTATTGTGAATACCTGATCTATGGTGGATTTTCCAGGCCTAAAGCCACACTGATAAGGTCCAATCAGCTCGTTGACGGTGGGCTTCAGTCTTTCGCACAATACGCTCGATAAGACCTTGTAACCTATGCTTAGGAGGCTAATTCCGCGGTACGCGTGGCGCGTACGGCGGGGTCGCCTTTCTTGTGGATTGGGCAGAGCACACTTAAATTCCAGTCGTCGGGCATGCGTTCATCTGACCATATTCTGCATACGAGCTGATGCATGCACCTCATCAGCTCCTCGCCGCCGTACTTGAATAGCTCGGCTGGCAGGCCGTCAGCTCCAGCAGCTTTGTTGTTTTTCAGCCGCGTAATCACTATTCGTACCTCGTCATAGTCAGGCGGTGGGACAGCTACTCCATCATCATCGACTGGGGACTCGGGTTCGTCTTCCTCACTACTTTCAGCGCATATGAATTATTCATATAAAAAACCAATGAATGAGTTTACCTTCAAATTTTTTGAGTTTGAGTGAATACTGTTCTGATATGGGTGTCGTCATAACAATATTCAAACAATGTGAAGATAAATTGAATTGAAATAGATGAAAAATTTTGTTTATGAATATCCAAAAATATTTTTTTATTTACATTTGTACAAACGTACATATGTATGTATGTTTGTATGTAATGCTGCGTTCCTATTTAAATACGAAAAGACTTGTTTGTAGCAAAAACAATAACCAAAATGAGTTTGAATTTCATTCATTCACATTCTTCCATTGGAAGGCAGAAAATTTAAAACAAAATGAATATTCATAAATTATAAAATTTAAAACGCTGAGTGTTTTGTATATAAAATAGAAAATTGAAATCTACTGTACTCTGTTTGGCTAGAAGTTTGAATCAACTCATGCAGAGGTCTAATACGAAGTTCATTAAATACTCCAATAAATATTTCTCTCATAATTAATTTAATTAATTATTAGAGAAATGTCGTATAAAAATAGCAGATGTTGTTTGCTTTTGAATACGGCTTCATCGAGTGCGCTATAAGGACGGAGGTATAAATAATTGAAAGAAATATATGTTGAATTAAATCGGTTTTTTTGTTAATGCGGTTCTTGCGTGGGTATCAACAAGGTAATAATTTAAAAATTCACAGCTCAAACTTAGAAAATTAGAACCAATTTCGCCATTTCTATACATTTTGAACGTATCACTTTGATTACCTGGCAAATGATCTGAGTTGGTCGGTTCCGTGTTACCAGATCGACCCAGGGCTCCTGGGTAAGAACCATCACCTTTTTTTTGGTTTAATATATCTCACTGATATAATCTCCTTTTGTAATGACGCTTATGCTATAACGAAAGAACTTCCTGTAGGTACGCATGTTTAACCATGCGCTTTCAAAATTATTTATATTTAGAAACTCTGTAGCTACATTATTTGCGATTTGAGATTTGGGATGATGCAGGGTGAAGAGAAGTGGAATAGATGGGTTTTTTTTGTGAAGTGGAATGAAGAGTAGGTAAGAAGTTTACTGCAAGGTTGTGCAGTTCTCATTGTAGGGCGGAAGTAGGACCAATTTTGCATTTGGCCTTCTGATTTCTCTCTTAGCTGTTTCGATGTCGACTACTCTTACTCGGTTGTCGGAACCTGGGTGTAGCTTGACTATTCTCCCCAATCTCCATTCGTTTGGGGACAGGTTTTCCTCTTTAACGACGACAAGGTCTCCTAGCTTTAAGTTGGTTTGTGGATGTTTCCAGTTGATGCGTTTCTGCATTTCGGCGAGGTATTCCGTTTTCCATCTCCTACAGAATGTCTGGTGTAGGGTCTTCAGTTTCTGCCATCGATTTACGATTGAGGCAGGACTTCCGTTTACATCGATTTCGGGTGGGGCAAGAAGATGCCCGCCGAATAGAAAATGACCTGGGGTAAGCGGCTCCAGGTCAGCCGGTTCGTTTGAAGAGTGGCCTAGTGGTCGTGAGTTGAGACAAAACTCAATACGGCATAAGAGTGTGCTGAACTATTCAAAAGTATATTTGTGGTCGGACGCAACCTTTTTAAAGTGGGTTTTGAAACTTTTCACCCCAGCTTCCCACAAACCGGCCATGTGAGGGCCCTAGCGGGTATGAAATGCCACTCTAAGGTTTGATGGCTATATTTAGTGCGGGTGCTATTGCGTGCCTCAGCAAAAAAATGCTTTAAATTCCGCTCGTAAAGATCGTGAGGCTCCGACAAAGTTAGTACCATTGTCGGAGTAAACATTTTTTTGGAACAACAAATCTTGCTAAAGCGGCCAGAAAGGACGGGGTGCTAAGGTCGCTGGTAGCTTCGAGGCGAATGGCTTTCGTCGAGAAGCAGACGAAAAGACAAACGTAGCCTTTAGACATGCGACATCCTCTGCCCCGGTAGGACTTGATGTCGAACGGGCCGGCGAAATCCACTCCCGTGGTTCTGGATGCAGGGGAAAAGGTTATGCGTTCTTTGGGAAGGATTCCCATAAGTTGAGTTTGCGACCGCTTCTTGTGGATCGTGCAGACATTGCAGTTATGTATGACGGACCGTATCAAGTTTTTCACCCCGGGAATCCAATACTGCGATCGGATGAGCCGCAACATCAGCTGGTTTTCTCCGTGCAAGGAAATTTTATGGATAAACTGGACAAAGAGACGGGACAACCTACAACCATACGGAAGAATAATGGGATGACGTTCATTGTGGGACAGATCGCAAGACGCGCTCAGACGACCACCAGCCCTCAGAATCTCTTCTTTGTCGATGAACGGGTTAAGAGGCAGGATTTCACTTTTTCCGTCGATGGATTTTCCAGATTTTAACCTTATATATTCTTCGCTGTAATATTGTTTTTGACAAATTGTTTTTAAGCGTTGGGTCGTTGTTTTAATTTAGTTGGGCGAAATTGAGCGAGACTCCGGTTTAAAAGAAGATTTTGTTTTGGGATTGATTCTTTGATAAAATCTCATAATAAAAGATATAACTCTCAAAGCCCGTGACAAATCAGAAAATCGATCGAGAATGTCGTTTACTTTTGTTGTTGCATGAACATGCACCCTTTTTCCTTCAATGGTTGAGTCATAGTCCGATTCTTGTGCTGGCCATCTCGAATAGTCTTCTTGTAACCAAGAACGACCCTGCCACCACAAGGAGTTGTTGACTAGATCACTAGCCGAGAGTCCTCTCCTGGCAAGATCTGCTGGGTTTGAGGCCGAATCCACATGGCGCCAATTTTTATTTCCTACCTTGACTACTAGCTTTGCTATCCTGTGGGCAACAAATGTTGACCACGAACACGGAGGTTTTCGAATCCAAGCTAAAAGTATCGTTGAATCCGTCCAAAGATTCACTTTCACCTGAACAAGATTAAGGTTTTCAACGACTGTTTCAACTGTTTCTGCTAGTAGTACTGCACCGCAGCGCTCCAACCTGGGCAAAGAAATTGTCTTTACGGAGGCCACTCTTGTTTTTGCCATGAGCAAATTGATAAAGATTTTTTTCCTTTGTCTTTATCCATAGGAAAACCATTGCTGCAAACGCTTTTTCCGATGCATCGCTGAAACCGTGAATTTCCACGACGTCTGTTGGAGAAAATGAACCCACCTGGGTATGCGAATATTATTAATTTCTGTATAATCCCTCATAAAGGTTTGCCAGCGGTCTAAAATTGGGGACACGGTCTCGTCCCAATCTGTCCCTTCAAGCCAAATGCTCTGCATTATAATTTTGGCGACGATTATAGCAGGCGCGAGCCAACCGAGCGGATCAAACAGTTTGGCGATAGCTGACAGTATTGCCCTTTTTGTTATGGCGTTGCGATTCTCTATAGGTTTCGCAGTAAAGTAGAAATAGTCTGAGTGAGCATTCCACCTGATTCCTAGAGCTTTACCGTGCTGGTATCTTCAAACTCTAGAAAGTCTTCTTTCAGAAGATCTTGCTTTGATATTCCTTGTAGGATTTCACTGCAGTTTGCAGTCCATTTCCGTAGTGGAAAGCCCGCCGAGTTTAGCGCTTGGGAGATTTCGTCTCGAGCTCTTATCGCAGAGTCGATGCTATGTCCTCCTGCCAGTACGTCGTCGACGTACATACATTTCCTCAAAATGTTCGATGCTAGTGGATAAGAGCTCATCACATCGTCCGAGAGTTGATGTAATGTCCTTATGGCGAGATAAGGAGCACAGTTAATTCCGAAGGTTACCGTTTTCAGTTCGTAAAGACTGAGAGGCTCCTTTGGGCTGTTCCGGAAAGCGATTCGTTGGTATCTTGTTTGGCTGTCCTTTACCCAAATTTGCCGATACATTTTTTTAATGTCACTGTTGAAGACGTACTTCTACAATCTCCAGCGGAGGATGAGTATGGTTATATCGGCCTGTAGTATTGGACCTGGGAGTAGAACAACGTTTAAACTCACGCCGTTAGCGGTAGGGCATGAGGCGTTGAACACCACTCGGACCTTAGTGGTGGTACTTTATTCCTTCAAGACAGCGTGATGCGGTAAAAAATAACAATCTGTCGCGTTTACCGACACGTTGTCTGCTTTCGACATATGTCCTAACGTTTCGTATTCCGTTAAGACGCGGTTATATTCTGTTTCAAGAACAGGTTTTTTCGCTAGTCGTGCCTCGTTCCGGTGTGAACACGCACTCTTCAGTGAAGGCCCTAGGCACAAAGCTTTTGGAAACTCCTTTTTGAAGGGTAAAAAGACAACGTATTTTCCGTCAACGTTTCTCGTAGTTGTTGCCTTGAAGAGCTCTTCGCAATACGTATCATCGTCATTGGGAATTCTCTCTCTAGGGATGTCTTCTAATTCCCAAAAAGCGGTCAACTGCTTTTCCAGATTAACTTCATTGTAAAAGGACACGCTATTTTTGGCTGGACTCGATGCTTCCGCACAGCCAGTTAAAATCCATCCGAACACGGTTTCTTGGGCGAGAAGCATTTTTAATACGTTCTTTTTTATGCCGCCTAAAATTATCTGGGGATATATGTCTCCTCCGAGGACGAGATCAACTGGTTCATTAATGAAGAACCTTTTATCCGCCAGGACTAAGTCAGGGAATGCTTGCCGAGTCATTGCGCTTACTTGGCAAGTCGGCAGATCCCCTGTTAGTTTTGGTAACATCAGTACAACAGCATCTATGCTTATCAACGGGTCTGTGGGCGACCGCAATTGAATGGCGCACGCTTCATTTACCTGCGTAGATAGTGAGTTATTGATGCCCGAAACATGGGCATGCAAGCGTTTTGTTGGCAGGTTGATTCTCTGTTTGAGTCTCTCAGTAATCAACGAGCACTCAGAACCAGAATCTATA
>NW_023464216.1:0-11565 GCF_013731165.1 Rhagoletis pomonella | reverse complement strand
GTTTGAAGTTTATTTCGACTGATATCCATCTATTAATAATTTAATTTAATTTGAATTTAACATTTAAAACAGGTGGCAACCGCTTTTAAAACCCACAAAATAGTCTGGATGCTCAAAGCTCTCAACTCACTTTTGCTTGATACCCATGTTTTAATATTTCACATATCTAAGTAACTACTGCATATTTTAATTACTTTCAATTTTTAGATTAGGTGGCAACCCTTCTTTAAATATTTCCAAACTAAAACCTCTTTAAACCTCCCCCGCCCGACGCCTATACTGTCGTCATTCAAAATTGTTGGAATGATGAATAAAAATTAATTTTTTATTTGAATAATAATTCATTCAAAAACGCCCATCCCTGCTTTCAATTACATGCGGTTATTGGCAAATTGGAAAAAACGACATCGATGCAGCTATATATTCCGCTTCATCGCCGCCATTCTCATTGATGAACTTTTCTGAAAAAAATTTAATACATTTTTAATTGAATGTTAAACTAAGAAAGGATAAGGAGAACTCATCATTTGAAGACTCGAATGCTCCACCGATTAGCGCAGCGGGTCCTGGATTGGATTTTTATTTTACCGCATCGGTTTTATTTAATTTTTTCTTTTAACAATATATTTTAAAAAACGTAAACACGTCACTTCCGATTGAAAAATGTTATATTTACTACTTCATGTCGTTGGCATTTGCATTTCATTTATAAGTTTAAGTTATTTATAAACATTCGCTCTCAAAACTTATTAAAGGTTTATTTGAAAAAAACTTTTAATAAGCTTAATATTAAAAATGCTTATTATAGCAAACTTACTTTAAGTTATTTTTAAAAACATTTACTGAAATGCTTGTTGGGATTCGTAGCTTACATAAAGAATTCCACTATATTTTCTAAACTTACTTAAACAAACTAAAATTCACTGTTTTTTTTAATAAAATCATATTCGTAGCTTAATAGTAAATGTATCAAATTAAAAAATGCAGTCCACTACGCTACACTTTATAAATTTACATATATGGGCAAATCTAGAAAACAGGTAACCTTGGTGTTATTTAGCTTTATTTTCACTGTTGGAAACTATATCAAGCTGGTTGCTTTTGGATATAATTCATTGACGTATACTTGAAGCCTCAAAAAAAATTTGGATCAATTTGCTGCATAACTTTTGAATTATAGGTGTTTAAATAAAAAAAATAATGAATACAAGTAAATTTTTTTTGTAATTTTTAAGAGGTGAAAAATTAATTATGTCATAACTTTTGAAGCACTCCATATACTGATTTGAAATTTTATGTGCAATTAGTACTTATGTGTACACTTCATATATAGTAGGTAAGAAAAGTGTGCATTAAAAAATAACGAAATGGCAAGTAACTCAAAGTCTGTAATTCCACATTTCACAATTTTCAAAATTTTCGGTTTATCGCGTATAGTTTTTGAAGCATTTAAGTTTAAGAACTTTTTAAGTATGTATTGTATACTACAAACAATTACGAATAATTTGATACCTGAGCAAAAGCTGTGCTTTCAGAATAAACCAACTTTTAAATATAAAATATTTTGCGATCTTGAGCGTAATTTTTATTCCAAAAACACTTTAATTAAAGGCACATTTGGAAAATACGTCGAAACGATCTAAATCTTTCTATAACTACTAGTCCTTATAAAATTACATATACCTGTAAAATGCTTCAAAAAATTTGTCTCTAGAAGTGTGTAAAAACCCTGATTTACAACTTTTAATGATGCTCCTTCTTTTAGTCAGAATATTTCGAGAGTGATATCAAAGCAACTTTTTTTCGAAAAATGTTCTGATAGTTGCTCTTACTTAATTGGAGCCTTCTGAATTCAATGGCGTCCTAAGTTTTACCCTATTGGCTCCACTTTTCGAGATAGCGGGACTTGAAACTTTGCTTAAATTTTAACTATTTTATAAAAAAAGTCCCTGGGTTTTGAAGATATTTTACTAAAATTTTGCACATGACCGTTTTTTAATATTACCTTAACTATTCCATAAAATCATCGAAATCGGTTCACTAAAACATATAGCTCCCATACAACTGATTGATCAGAGACGTTGTTTTGCGTTATAACTCCTTCAATTAAACAGGTTAAAATTTAGTATAGGTTCAATTTAACATATAGCACGCATACAATTTATTATTCAGATACGAAGATAGTTATTGCGCAAAAACACATATCTGAGTAATCAGTTGTATTGGAGCTATATGTTAATGTTAACCTATTTCGATAATTTTAAGGAATAATTAAGGGAATATTAAAAAAGTGTTATGTGCAAAATTTTAGTAAAATAACTTCAAAACTGAGGGAGTTATTTATAAAATAGTAAAAATTTAATCAAATTTTCAAGTACCGTTATCTCGAAAACCAGAGCCAATCTGGTAAAACAAGGCATGCCATTGAATTTAGAACATCCCAATTAAGTGAGTTCAACTTTCAAAATCTTTCCTCAAAGTTTACAACTTAAACAGCGTAATTTCAACGCAGTTTATTCTTTTGTTTTCTATTTCAGCTTATTCCTCGTCTGACTTGAAGCACTTGATGAATATGAATTACACTTATATTAATCGATTTATTAAGAGATTACGAATAAAATGATATATAAAACATAGGTGCTCACAAATTTAAAAATTAAAATTTTTTTTTTTAAGTGTACCTGTTTTTAGATTTGCCCATATACATACTTAAAACTAACAATTTTTGTACATATTTTGTTTGATCTCAAGAAGTTTTTTCTTGAGTTCTAACTTCGCTTTCCTATCTCTTCTCTTCTTCTATTTCCTGCTTATAAATAGTGAATTTATCTTTTTTATAGTAAGTTTTTTTTTGGTGTATAACTCAATATTTGAAAGGCTTTGGTTCAATTCTTTTAGTGTGGCCAAAGTTTCCTTTTGAAAGTCAGCCTGCTGATCCGTCTGCCGCTCAAGGAGTGCAATTTGTTTTTCTTCCCTCCTTTTAGGGTTACAACTGCTATTTCGCCCCTGCTCTCGCGAAGGTATCACATTTTGCGAAGGCCCTGGGATATCGTGGTCTGAATATATTTCCAATTCCGTAACACTCATTTTCGTCATTATTTTCCATTCCAAATTTTTCGCCTGGCGGATTGTTGTAAGTGGTGTAGCTCATTAGCCTGTTCACCGTCTCTTCCAGATTTGTGAGTGGAACTGTGTTATTTGGCCCATCTCCAGTTGCTAAATTCTCTGCGAGGTTGTGAGCGCCCTTTTTTCTTTGTTTTGTATTTTAAATCGTTTCAAACCTACATTAATAAAATATTTTAGTCTTTCAGTTCCAAATATAATATATATGGTGCACGTTGGAGTGGCTTCCGCGACCACTTCTGATGAAAACGCTTCTTACGAATCCTCTAATAAATCGCAGTGTGGTTGGTAGTCAATCTAATTCTGATTTTTTTATTCGATGTCAAAATGGTGGTTACCCACGCTGTGTTGTCACTGTCAAGTTCTTTTTCCTACCAATATTTCCTAACAAAAGCAACCAAACCTACCAAAATTTTGTTTTTGTTGTTTTTTCAAAGTCAAGTCCGCTCTTTCGTGGCTTTTAAACCCTCCATGTCCCGGAACCCACCACAGCGTTATGCTGTTGTTCGCTCCCACGTAGTTCAAAACGGGTTTATTGGTGTCCACAAGCCTTGACGTCGTTTTAAAAAGAGTCTAAGGCATTAACCGCTGCCCGACATAATATTTATTATGGCCACATTTGCTCTTCTACGAAGACATTCGGGAAAACAGACTTCGATTACGAATACTTCCGCCAGGAATATCGCTGGGCATGTGCCCATTGGCAGATTTTCTTGGATTCTTGGTCCAATTATGCCTGCCACATTACTCCCGCCGCCCATCTTTGATCTGTCGGTATACCATACTTGTGACCTTTCACCACCCAGCCAGCAAGAAAACGTACATTTTACGAACATTATGTTTTACGAGGGATTCTCGTATCGCCAAAAAGTTAGAGAAAAGCTCGTAAACGATAAAACAAAAAAATATAATAGAAAGAGACTTGTAGTAATTTGTCAGCATAAGAAAAAATTTTAGTTTTGTTGACAATTTTTCTTCAATCACAATATTTTATAAGTAGTTTGTTAAATATTCAATTTAAGAAAATTATTAGGTATGTGATTTATTGGCAGACTGGTGCAAACGCCAAGGACGATCTACCATTTTCTTTTATAATTAAACTTCTTGTAAGTAGCTACTACATATGTAATTAAAAAATACAAATTAATTTAACGAGTTTTGCAATTCTTTCACAGGCTGCGCGGAGTAACACTAAAGGATTTAAACGTTTAATTCCCCTATCTCGTAAGTTTATAGTTATTTATTTTTTTAATTTGCTAGTTTATTAGGTCTTTGCAGTTATTGAACTTAATGTTTTATTGATAATATGGCTTCTCAATTAAAAAGGCGTGCGAAATCCGAAGCCTTATCCGTACTAGCGTCAATAAATGATTCATTACAAAAAAATTATTGCAGATGAGGTAGCAAAACTTTTCTCGTGGAAGGGAACTGGTACCAACAGCAGCGCTATTGGTTTGGCAACGACTGCGGCAATAAGAAGTACGGATAATATTATTTATTACCACTTTTTACTTAATTAAATTTTCCGGTTTCCAATGGAGTTTAATCTTTCACTTTATTTTCTTAGGTGCTTTTCGTCAAAAATTTAACTCCCACGAAGAAGTTTTTATTCCTGTTTCAAAGAAGCACTTCCAATATGCACACGACCGGCAAAAAAAATTGGCAGCCTATCGGCAAAAAAGACAAAAAATAAATTCAGCAACTTTATAATATATATTAAACCCCTCTTATTTAATTGTTAAGTTGTTAATAGATAGTTTGTTAATATTTATTTATCTGAAAATATCTCACATATACAGTGCCGGGAAAAAATATTGGCACAGAGAATTTTTCGCCATGAATGCAAAGTTTTTTATTCCGATTTCTTCTCTAATTGTTTTTTATAAAAATATAGTTAGTATGAAGTTCTACTTTCAAATCAGATTTTTTAGAAAAATTTTAAGTATGCAGTTTTATAGCCCATTTAATTTTAGTATAATAAAGTGCACGCTTGAATAGATAGAAAACCTCTTTGTTTTTTGACAATTTTTTATACGCAGTTTCTTCCATACAAAAAAAAAATGTCGCACATAATTTGCATGGAAGAAACTGCGTGAAAAATTTGCCAAAAATCAACGCGGATTTCTGGCAACTTCAAGCTTGCACTATATTATACTAAAATATAATGTTATATAAAACTGCATACTTAGAATTTTTCTCAAAAATCTGATTTGAAAGTAGGGCTTCATACTAACTATATTTAAAAAAAATAATGTGCGAAAAGAAATTCAAGTAAAAAACTTTGCATACATTGCGAAAAATTCTCTGTGCCAATACTTTGATCCGGCACTATAAATATTTATTAATTATAATTCCATTCAATAAAAGAACTACAATAATTTGAATTAAATAATTGCCTTTATTTTTAGCATTCATAAACAGTAGATAAAGCAGTGTAAAAAACGTTTTTTTTGACGTAAATTAATCGTTTACGAGACTTGTTTACAATTAAAAAACGGACGTAAAAATATTCGCATACGAATGCTTTTTCGATCCGTTTACGACTGTTCGTAGGCGATGCACAATTTAAAGCGAAAAAGTGCTCGAAAAAGAGTCGTAAACGGCTATCATAAACGATTTTTAATCCGGTTTTTCTTCGAGATAATATCTGATTACGAGCTTGTTTACGATGATTTTGCTGGCTGGGCATTGATAGTTATTATGTCTTCACAGCAGTTCTTTTCAAGAATTCTGACCTTGTAGGTTTTGTAGAAGGATAAGTCGGGATCATCCAGTAATGACTTGAAAACCTCGAAATGACCCCAAAATCTCCACTTTTCATGCTGATCGTATTGGGCAGCCGTAGGGCGCTCCAGCAACCCTCATTTACTATTAGAATAGACAAAGGAGGAATGCCTGTAATGACCCCAAGGTACACATAGCACCTGTGATGGCAGCGCGGACCAGTCGGTGCATTTACTCAATCTGGCACCTTCGTTTACTTGCTTAGCTTTTGGCCAACAGTGCGGCATATGTAACGACGGGTTTTACTACCGTATTGAGAGACCAATACGTTATCATTCCCACGACAGCCGGTTCTACGTACCGTAATGACTCGTTTAGGTCGGCGAAGTATCTCAGAAGTTGTTCGTCCATAGGGCTACTGTTGATACGCATTCTTCTGCTCAGGGCTGGCATCGAGTCAAACCTAGGGCCAGAAACCTACACCTGCTGTGTATGCAAGAGACGACTACACCACAACTCCACCTCAGTCAAGTGCAATGCTTGCGACGGGTGGAGTCACCTCAGAGTCTGCTCAGGACTACGGACCCATTGGCAGTGGACCACATCATTTGTGGCCCCCTGCTGCTCAAACAGTGCAGCTCAACACAAACACCAGAGCACCACAACACAACAAAGTAGACCACACCATAACCACGACAGACCACATAACGGACACAACCGCACCACCACTCTTGGTTCCTCTACAATCTGCACGGTATGTCAGACCAGGATATTCCGTAACGTGACATCAGTCAAGTGCAACACCTGTCTTGGCTGGGGCCACTTTAGGGTATGTTCAGGTCTGCGCACCACGCGACAACATTGTTGAATTGTGCTGGGTACAACGTGCACCGTCGAGATTGCGAGCGAGATGATGGTGGTGGCTTAGCGTTCATCACGCACCACACCGTGCAGTATCGTCTTATTGAAGCAGACGTCGACCGCAGGGATACCACCCTAAAATGTCAGGGCATTGCTATCCGGTCAGGCGATCTTGAGCTCGAAATTTTTTTTACGTATACATACCAGAGTTATGAAAAATGCATTAAATTTTTTAAAGCATAGCATTTTAATGTAAATGGAAAAGATTAATGCATTAATTTTTGATATTTAATGTAAATGAAAATTTCAATGCATTAATTCCGAAGAAATAATGCTAATGACTTTTTTTTTATTAACATTAAAATGTTTAAATGAATGCTATTGAAATAATTTATTGCATTAAAATTATAACAAGCATTAAAACCCCATTAACTAATTTTATTTTGAAGTAAAAACTCTTTGCTGACGTTGAGGGTAGAATTTTAAGGTCAAAAATGATAGTGGCGGACGTTAAGGCTGGTTTTCACTATGTCAAGTTCAATGGCATTTGTTGTTAAATAGGTAAAATCACATTGTCAAATGGAACTAAAAACGGTTTACTGATTGATTTAGATCAGAGTAGGTCCTCAGTCGTGTACATGCTAAACTGGCTATCTGCATATGCATCAACAATCAACATAAAAATCTACAAAAGCACTCTGCGTTGCATGCACATTGGCTTTCATTTTTATAAAACATCTAACAATGTTTAGAAGAATTTTTCTACAAATACACATAATATAATGAAGCTGAAAAAACTATTAGTAATTATTCCAACTTCTTCCAAAAGAGGTTATTTATATTTTACTAAAAAAAAATTTAATGGTTTTTAATAATGCAAACGAGCAAAAGTATTAAACATTTTAGTGCATTAAAATTTTTTCATTAGCGTTAGCTTAGATAATTTAATGAAAGCAAAATTTCATTAGCATTACATTTCGCAGAATTAGTGCATTGAAATATTCATTTGCATTAAATTTCATAAATTAATGCATTAATTTTTTACACAACCATTAATGCATTAAAAAATTAATGCATTTTTCACAACTCAGATACATACCCCCCGTCGCTTGCTGCCCGGCAGGATATCATCCTGATATAGGTGCGCTCCTCAGAGGTGAAAACCGTATAGTAGTAGGTGACTTTAATGCGCACCGCGATCTTTGGCACTCAAACCTGTCAAACGATCGTAGGGGAGCAGACTTAGCTGAGCGGATAGACGATTCGACATTCTGCACAATGAACGACGACGCACCCACCAGGATTATGGGCAGCTGCTGCAGCTCGCCAGACATAACAATAGTCAGCGCTGGTCTGATAAACAGCGTATCATGGCGACCTATGCTGACTTTGGCATCAGACCGTCTGCCCATAGTCATCTCGATCGATAAACCAACCGACTTTGCTTCCGCGGAACACCGTACCTATATCAACTTTTCTAAAGCTGATTGGAAAGGCTTAGCGGAATTTACTAAGAGCACCTTCGCTGCGCTTCCCACACCAACCGACGTCCACCTTGGTGAACGTACGCTCCGCAGGGTTGTCACTGCTGCTGCAGCTCGTTTCGTACCGGCAGGATGCATTACGGACTCCCGTCCAAACTTCCCTACTGAAGCGGCTGTTCTAGCCGATAAGCGTGACAACCTTCGTCAGGCTGATCCCGGAAATCCCCATATTAGGGATCTCAACGCGGACATTCGGCAGCTTGTGAACGTACATAAGCGAAAAAAGCGGGAAGAGCATCTGAAGACTTGCCATTTCGCCTCTGGTGTGAGTAAGCTTTGGTCAACCGTGAGGTCACTGTTGAATCCAATGAAGCACGACGACAGGGTCGAAATTTCTTTCGGCGACCATGCTTCATCGGACCCGGAGCGATGCGCGAGGTATTTTAGCCGGCAGTTCCTTTCACTAGCGATGAAGTTCAGGTGGCCATCGGGAAGACGAAAGCCTCCAAAGCCTTGGGTCCCGACGGAATATGCATGCTGATGCAAAAAAATTTGGGTCCTGCGGGATTAGCGTACCTAACGGAGGTCCTCAATTTCTCAATGGCCATTCTCATCATCCCAGACATCTGGAAGGTGGAGAGTGGTCGCACTGCTCAATCCAGGGAAACCAGCTAACAAAGGAGTCTTATCGTCCGATAACACTATTTTCCCCATTAGCGAAGACACTAGAGGCTCGTATTTATTTATTTATTTATTTATTTATTTCATGAACCACCTGACCCCAGCGAAGTATCAACATGGTTTCCGTAAAGTTCACAGTACAACAACAGCACTTAACGCCATAAACTTTCAGATAACACGTGGCCTTAATCGCAACCTTCCCTGTGAGAGAACTGTTCTAGTAGCGTTGGACCTGTTAAAGGCACACCGTCAGCCACTCCACGCTACTAGAAGGTATAGAGGCTTCCTCTCTCCCACAGAGGCTGAAACGGTGGTCGGCGAATTATCTGAGTGGTCGACACTCGTCAGTGACGTTTAGAGACAAATCGAGCAAACTCAGAAAAATAAAGCGGGGGTTTACAAAGGGTGGTGTCCTTTGCCCGCTACTGTTTAACTTTTACATTTCAAAGCTGCCTCAACCACCAGAGGGAGGGTCAATTGTCTCTTACGCCGACGATTGCTCGACCATGGCGACTGGGAATGGAATTGATGACTTGTGTTCGAAAGTAAACGGGTATCTCTCCGAGCTTTCTCGCTTCTTCACTGCAAGGAGCCTAACCCTCTCCCCTACAAAATCCTCTGCGACCTTGTTCACCACCTGGACGAAGGCCAGGCTACCGCTGGGAATTCATGTCGATGATACACCAATTCCGACGGTGAATAACCCCAAAATACTCGGAGTAACCTTCGACAGTCTGCTCTCCTTCTCTGCGCACGCAACCGCTATTGTCAACAAAGTACAGAGCCGCAACAAGGTCCTCAAGTTGCTAGCCGGCAGTACTGGGGGCAAAGACAAAGAAACGTTGCTGGCAACATACAAGGCAATAGGCCGGCCGATTTTACGGCCGAATTACGCAGCACCAATGTGGTCGCCGGGGACTAGTAGGACGCAGTGGATGAAGCTGCAGACGACGCAAAACACCGCACTACGGACAGCGACTGGATGAATTCTGACGTCGCCTGAACACCAAGTACATGACGAAGCAAAATTGCTTCCGATCAAGGAGCACAATACAATGCTCTGCAGGCAGTTCCTTGTTGGGAGCCATAGACGTGGTCACACGAATGGGCAACTGCTTGCAGACCAGCCGAGGCACGTCAGGAGGCATCTCTACGAACTGACGGACGAAGTCCAGAGGTTCATTAAACAACCTCTGGACCCTTATCGACAGGCCCTGAAAGGCATTCACAGGGAGTCAGTCTCGAGTTATGTAGACACCATACCTGTGAATGCCGTTCAAGGCGCGCAACCACCGGGCATTGACGAGACGGAGCTTTATCTGCCTCGGGAGACTAGAACCACAATAGCCCAACTTCGTTCTGGCTACTGCAGCAGGTTAAACTCATACCTGAGCAGACTAAACGCAGATATACCAAATGAGTGTCCGGCATGCGGAGAGACACCCCATGACTCGAAACATCTCTTCGTATGCCCGGAAAACCTGACAACCCTAACGCCTTTGTCCCTGTGGACCGACCCTATTGAGGCTGCACGCTTCTTATGGCTGCCTTAAGAGGAACTTGACGACAACGACTGAGATATTAACCTATCTGGACGGTGTTGTTGTAGCCGCTACAACAACAACAACAACCAATACGTTAGTTTGGGTGATATTCCCCGAAACGCACTTGTAGCCTTGTTTGTAACATTCGAGAGATGTGAGTTCCAACGCAGCCTTTTGTCCAGGGTTATGCCTAGATAATTCGCTTCTTCTGAAAACTCAATTTCTATCACTGCCAAGGTGGGTCTAGTATGTTGACTTTCCTTCTTTTGGTAAATGGGACAATGGTGGACTTCTGTGGGTTTATTGACAAGCCCTTTTCTGCGCAGAAGTCTTCAATTAAAATTAACTTGTAGGCGCATAAAGTATACATATCGTCGATGTTTTTGCAACCCACCAGTTGCCCATCGACCAGTTGCAAACCGCCTAAATCGCCATTGTGACAAAAATGAGATTTCGTAACCCTGAACTCCAGGCATCGAGATTTATGCATAAGTATCGTAAAATCGTTATTAAAATAACAGATTTCTAAAATAATAGAAAATACCGCCTATCAAGGTAATGTCTTCAAAGAAAACCAGTTTTTTCGCTCTCCTGTAAAATTTGAGTGCCGAAAATAGGCGGTCTTGCAATTGATTGATGGACGGTTTTGCAAAAACATCGACGATATATGGACGTTCATATTTTATATTGGCAATAATAAAGGTATACATTGGTACCTACCAATCAGGCATATTGACATGTTTGCGGTCGCCGTTATATTCGTGTAAGCAAGGTTGCTAAAATGTTCTATTTTTCGCAAATAACTATTTTTGTGGCGAAACCTACCAAAATCCAATCTAGCCTAGCAAAGTGTATGGCAACACTGCCCACGCTATTAACAAAACCAACAAATCGTAACTGGCCGTCTCCATAGGATGAAATTTATTGCTGCCCAGCTGTCATTTTGTAGCTAGATATAATTTATATCAGTGGCAATATTTGTGTGGACTTTTTATATCTTGATATAAGCATTTGTTAGATAGCTTCGAAAACGTATTTTTGCCGGAATTAATCGCTTAAAAAATTTAGAAAATAGGCTATTTTACATCCAAATACATAATTACAAATATTTTAGCAGGAAACAGCTCAATTTTTGCTTTTATATTAAA
>NW_023464215.1:0-11566 GCF_013731165.1 Rhagoletis pomonella | reverse complement strand
TTGTGATAAATTGTTATGTGGTTTGACTTGAAGTTCAAATGTTATACTATGCAGTAGAAGGTTTAATGTAGTTTTTTTTGTTGTTTCATGTCTTTTCTGTAGTTGCATAGAGGTTCCAGTAAAAAAGGTTTAGTTTAGTGATGAATCACAAGCAAATATATAGAAAGTATATTTAGTAACTATACATACATATGCAATAGTGGGGGCACAGTCAAGTACTTTTAAACAGAAGACTTAAGTCGCAAACTTGCATTTCAACGGACAGAAATGCAAATATGATTTACAAACTTACGGACTAGAAACAGGCTAAAAAGTATTAAAAATGCCTAGAATGGGTACAATTACGAAAAATAAGTTTCGAGAGATGATTTAATAAAACTTCTTGGAAACGAAAAATCGATATCTAAGCTCTTGTTGATGTTGTTGAATTCCGCAAGTCCTCGAAAAATATGCGAAAAAAAATGAGTAATTAGCCTTAACGGCAGGTACGTAAAAGGGCATTCGAGAACGAAGAGTTCTGAGAGGAACATTAAAAGTAACCTGCTCTAGAAGAGATGTGCAGTCAAGGGAGCCAGAGATATATATAAAATAGGCCCTTGCTTCTACGCCATGGTCAGTCATGGAGCCAATTAGTACATACCAAAGTGCGTCCTACCGCCTAGGAAAACAAAAGCTAGGTACAGCTACACAAAGTTAATGAGCAGTACATTCTGTTGTTCTATAACCACCGCTATAACCTCAGATTAGTTTGTGTAGAACAGATAGACGTAGCATATGTTTAGTGGATTTGAAAATTTTGGCATATTTGTAGAACTTTTTTTAATCCGAAAAGGTTTCTAGAGAAAATTTTCAAGTAGCAATTTGTCGATGGATTTAGTAATTGTACCGTCTTTTTAGGAGAGCTTTTTTTATCAGAAAGGCTTCTAGTTAAAACTATCGAGTAGAAATTTTGTAAAAAATTCGAATCTCTCTAGCTATCTCTGAACCCTGTGGCGGTTTCTCGTTTAAAAAAATTATGAGCAATTTGGGTAGAAATTAGGTATTAAGCTACGAAAAAAGCGATGAAAAAATGCCATCACGTAAATTTTCGAGAAAAATAATTTAATTTTCCTTAATGTTATGTTAGCTTAAAATTTCCATAAGTTTTTTTTTTGTTTTACTTAGTCTTTAGCGGTATATTTAACTAAAAATGTTATTCCTATAACTAAAAATTTGATTTTAATGAAAAATTATTTTTGTCATCACGCCCCCCCAACAAATAGCCCCTGTGATGGTTTTCCCTTAAAAACTAATAAACAATTCGGGTATGTATTATGAACAATGAACTAAACTGTAACAAAAAAATAAAATTCCAACACAAAAATTTTCAGAAAATTTTTCTTTTTTACTTTTTCTTAGTGTTAATTATAAAAAAATGCGGATTATATATAAAATAAACCTCGATTTGAAAGAAAGAAAAAGCAAGTATGTATTAAAAAATTGCCATTTAGAAAACTCCATGTGAAAAGAAATTATTGTCACACACACACATCTTCCAGCTCTTTCCAGGGCAGGCCAGAGACAGAGACAGTGCGCTATGCTTTCAATTTCTTCCTTACCATGGCAGCTGTGCTAGAAGTCATTGACCGGCAGGTCAATTCTCACAAAAGTGAGCGATGCTATACATACACACATCCAGTGAACTAGTTATGTGAGGCTTGAGAAAAAAAATGTCTTGCCTATAGCCGGCAACGGACTTTCTGACAGGCTAAGTAAAAGCTAGGGTACTGAGTTTCAGAAATTCTCTATCGGTTAAATCCATTAAAATATAAGTCTTACAAAAATATTGTGCAAATCTCAATAAAATACTTCTGTGAATTAAATAACATCGGTATACCTATTTAGCTGTAAGCTTGTGAACTGCCCGTAACTTTTTTCGAACAAAAATACAGACTAATTGGTACAAATATTTTTTATGTAAATCAGAGAACACAAAATTTTGGTAATCGTTTGCTTTAGATTCAGCTTTTTATAAAGCTTCCAACGGAAATGAATACAAGGGCCTTTGCACAACTTGCAAGAAACAAACAAAATAAAAAAACTTGAGCAACATAGAAAAACCTATGTTCATTAAACAGTAGGCAATATGAACTTCATAGACGGTCAAAAGTGCTGAAAGAGTTTGAAATATATGTATACATATTTATACATACATACACTTTTAAGTACATGCATATGAATATTAGGGTGGGTAAAAAATGCATGTGAAAAAGTAAAAGACTGAATTTCATTGCTCTCACCCACTAGGATTGTTCTATAAAAAAAAAATATATACTCATGCTGTCAAACAAATTACGTTTACGAAGGCTTACAGCCAAAGATATTTTTGTGGAGGTTGCCACATGTTTGAAAATTTTAATTTAATTTAGTTAATAAGATAAATTATATATTGCATTATGGATATCAAACTGAAGAGGTTTAGGAAAGATTACTTTTGTAAATATTTGTGAGGAGGGTTGCCACCTGCTTAAAAATTGTATTTAATTAAATTGATAAAATAAATGAAATATCACAATATGGGTATCAAACAACACAAAAATACTGTAAAGGCGCAGCGAAGCATGCCGGGTATTTGCTAGTATAAAATAAATGGAAAATTTTGTGCGCTTTTAGCGACCTCAAAATATATTTGATTTTAAAATAAAAAAAGTAGGGGTATATTTTTTCGCTGAAGAACAATCCCAGGGGGTGAAAGCATTAAATTTCCACCTTTATCTTTTTCTTGGCCACCCTTATGTACATGCATATATGTGTGTTCATACAAGTGCTCAAATTCATCGATTGGTCTCCGTTACGCGGTCGCAGAAGAATACGTACATATGTAAATGCAGTGAAAAATAATAACAAAGTAAATTAAATCACTAAAAAAACAACAGAGATCATTTTAAGTGGCAGAAAAAAAGCGTAACACACAAGCTACTGAGTTGAGTGCACAGCCCGATGGAATGACTGACAGCTTGCGCGTTTGATTGTTTTGGCTGATTTTGTTTGTGTGCGTGTGTCGAGAGCGAAACAACAAAGCTTAACTCGGTGCTACTTGATTTAAACGAATTCACAGTTTTCTGACATTAATCGTTGGTCAAGAATGCAAAGCAGGGGGGTTGAGAGGGTGGTGTGTGCGCGCGGAAAAAGGGCAACAAACTAAGAATGCAAAGGAAAAGCAAAGTAGGCAGAAGTAGGCAAAGAACAACAAAAAAAAAACAACAAAAAATCTATTAAAATTTTATTTTGCGCGAAAAATTGCCAAAAGTGCGCTGTTTTGTTGTTTTTTTGAGTTACATTTTTTTTCAAAATTATTTTTTTTTTATTTAAGGTTGCGCATTTTTTTTTTTGCAGCCAATAGAATTTGAGGTCATTTGCGTGGTAAAGACGCATAGCCATTAATGTTTTTTCCTGCTTGCCTTAACGTTTTTGGTGCTGTTGTATTTTTTTTTACGTTGGTTTATTGCAGCGCATTGCATGTTGCTGACTGGCTTTTGCCTTTTTATGTTTGTTTTTTTTTTTACAGATTTTCCAAGCAAATTGCCAGTATTTCCGCAAGCGTTCGCGGCAGCGCCACTTTTTTTTTTGGTTGTGTTCACAGCCAAATATCAATTGAAATTTTCGGCTAATAAGGCCGCCGCTGCCCAGCCAATGCTATGCGTTGCTTATGTTCTCCAATTTTTTCGGTTAGCTAACATTTTTTTTCTAGTTAAATTTTTTGCAAAACTAGCTTTGCATTGCCACTGTAGCAAGCCCGCTGCGCGCCTTACGAGTAGTGAACGCAGCGTTAGTGGCTCGTTTGATGAATTGATGGCTACCAAAAGAAGTGAGCAAAAAAAAAACACCAATTCCAATGGCTACTCTTCCACTATTTAGCTGCTCAGCTAGCACAGCTTGCCTTAGTCGTGTGTGTTCAATCCTCATTTGATGTTTGTTTTCACTCCGCTGCTACTCTTTCAACTCTGCCGCATATTCATCTGCATCACCATTAATTTTCATGTCCATCTTCATGTCATTTTCGCATTATGTTGTCAATTTTGATTGCATTGCATATCTTGTGCTTACACCAGCCCATACATACGTATGTATGTATATATACACAATAGTGTTGTAGTCCACATCCATGCATTGCGTGTGGCTACTGTATGCGGTTGACCGCGGGCGTTGCCAGCTCGAGCGTGCCATATGTGTATTACAAATTGACGTGAGCAATTTCTGTGCTGTGCGCTGTGTGTGCATGTGTGTCAGCATGAACTTATTTACATATGTATGTATGTGTGTTTGTTTGCATGCGTGTCCGCTGCCTTTGATATGCGGGTGCCATTGGCTTTTGACAGCTGTGGCTATTAAGTCGTTGTTTGCTGGCTGCTGGCATTTGAATTAGCATTTTAACACCTCGCTAAAGTGTTTATTACAAATGTGTTGAGCTTGTTTGTCTGCATAAGCATACATAATTTTATGTAGCATACATATGTGCTAAGCTGATAGTTGCTGGCTTTAATGTGGCATGCGTTGTGTCCGCAAGGTATTTGTTGTAGGTTATTTAGTAAGACAGGTGTGGGGTAGTATTTGCCTGGTATCTATTAGTTTTGAAGTTTTTCTGAGTATTCTGAGTAAGCTTGCTTTGCCGATCAAACCGAGTTGATGGGCACTTTATTCACTAAACTTTCTGAGCCGAGCAGGGTGGAATTGATGAAATGAAAGTTACCTTACTTTTATTCCATTAGGGTCGCCCATTTCTTTTCTTTTGGTCAAATCGCGATACGCGAGTTGCCATACCAACCAACAAACCTAATCAACTCCATTAAATATACCTAGCTAGGTTACAAAATAATAATTTGTTTTACTGAGGTTTCTATAGAAAAGTTAGCGAATCTATCTTCTTTCAGTCACGATTCGAACCACCTTTTTTGGAATAAAAAAACTCAAATTTAGCTAAACGGAAGAAAAAGAACGCCGCGCCACTGCAAAGAAAAAAAAAGACGCCTATAAGAGCAGTTTGCGATCGTGCACAACTCTACTAAGGTGGACCAAGGCGTATTTTGTCATAAAAGGAATAAGAAAAGTCTAAAATGCATGTGATGAAGAAGAGATAAAAATGCCTTTATTTGCGGTAGAAAATTCTATAAGAAAGTAAACGTAGGGTAGAATGGTTAGAGAGTATACCACACGTTGGCCAGTATAAGCTGGTTGTGATACCATTTAGACGAAGTATCATATCGCCACCTAAGGGTGAAAAGGCGCCTACGGCATTCAGAAGAGGAATTAGATTAGATAGATATTGAAAAAAGGTATGCACGGCGATTTAGTGAATCTGTTTTGCCCAAAGCTCATTACTTTCTATAGACTCCAGAAATTATAGGAGAGCTTTTGAAGTAGATTTACTCTTTCTTCGGCCGCGAAGCAGGGGCAATGATGTCTCCTTAGTTGAGAGACAAAAACGACAGACTCTTTTCTACCAGATTGCCAACTTATACAAATGTCCTCTTAGCGTGCGGTGATCAGTGAGGCTGCCTGCCACGATGCTAAATTTCATTTTAGGGACATCAATTAAAATGTTGTAGCTTTATAGATTGTACCCTAAACAGTAAGCTTCGGGCTTGGCGAAGATTTATTGTACTAAATATGTACTATGTACCATGCCAGTGCGGTGTTGCTCTCTCCCACTTATTCGTCCTTTTGCAGGGAACAGTTTGTGCCGATTGGAGCTGCGGCCGACGCTATCCACGCTAGGCTTCCCTTCTAACCTCGTTCTAACAGTAACATGATGCTAATGTGTTTAGCAAGGGTATTGTGATATTCTCGATTTACTCAAGGAGTAGAGATGTTTTAACTAGACCGCCTATCCCGACATTTTTGAGAATTGTACCGCTGGTCTATGACTAAGAAAAGTTCACATGTCTTTCAAATTAACTAAAAAAAGTAATGAAATATCTGACATCTTCCGATATAAAAAGTGTATATTTCATATATCGCTTTTAAGGAAGATTTTATGAATTTGCAGAGGTTGCATTTTTATCGGGAGTGTCGGGAAAGGATTTTGGTCCCGTTCCGCCCGGTAGGAACCAAAGTATATTTTGGCCAATACCTAATGTAAAGAATATGTGCATAAAATCTCTGCTCAAAGAAATTCAGATAAGAAACAAACAAAAAATATAAAAACCAACATTTTGGGTAGCTATGGCCGAGTAGTTAGAAGTACGCAAGAATTCGCGTTGATTTTTGATTATTTTTTTTTGCAGATTGTGTTATTATTTTCTTCCATACAAATAAAAATTCCGAACAAACTTTGTATGGAAGAAACGGGTGACACTACATCTTTAGAATTGTTCTAAAACTCTTAATAAAAAGTTAGTTGTTGTGGTAAAATTTTGGTTGAGTTTTTCTCCAAAGTTTGAGCTTTAGACTTATATGGTTTTGAGTAGACGACTTTTATTAACCATTTCGGGCATAGTTGAGAACTACTTTAGAATACATTCGTAACTAGCACCGCATAGCCCCGAAATGATCCCGAACTAGTCCCAAAATTATCCTTAAATGGTTTTGAAAAAGTAGTGAGTTTGTCCTGAAAGGAGGATCTCGATATGATCCCGAAATAGTCGTTAATTATCCTCAAATAGCCCTGACCTAGTCCCAAAATGAACCCAAACTGGGCCCAAAATGTCCCGAAATGTTTCTAAAAAGTGGCCAACTAGTAACGAAATGATTCTAAAATAGGCGTGAACTTACCCGAAAAGGTCTTGAAATTGTTCTGAACTAGTCCCGAAATGGTCCTGATTAAAGAATTACCCGAAATAGTCTCGAAATGGACCTTAAATAGCTGGACCTAGACAGGCCCCAAATGGATATTTTGCCGATATCCGCAATAAAATCTGAGTTTTACTTTTTGCAAAAACTCTATGTTTAACACCTTACTAAAAACTAAATTAAACCATCTCGTCATAAAGAAAAATATTTTAAAAATAATTCTTGAAAAACCTCTATTTTTTTGAACCACGTTTTTTATAGAGAATTAAACAAGGATTACGAGGGTATAATTTTAAATCCCCAATTTACTGGTCTTCACTATGCAAATAATCTTAAAAACATTCAACTGTTAATAGCTAAGTTAGCTTTAGGACAATCATGACCATCTTATATATATAAATATTGAAGTCTCTACGATGAGCAGATCCGAGATATAAAAATTTGAAGAATTACATGATTAGTCAGAATCACGAAAAAATCCAAACTTTGACAGATCATTTCTCCTAAGAAAAAATTAAAAAAAATAATTCCCCAAATACGTGTTAGTTTATTTCACGTATAGAAGCCATAAAAAATTTGAAGCGAATCGGAGACATGAAATAATTTTTGTTTACGAAATCCATCCGACTTAAAAATGAATGGCTCATACATAAGCAGTAACATATTTTTTGCAGGGTTAACGCAAATGTTACCCATACCGAGAGCTGAGATATTTACACCTTTCCTATTATATACATATATCTTCAAAACTTTCGGCAAAATAAAATCTTTTCTTAAAGTATAAAATCCTCAATTACCATAATTTCTTAAACTGCCAACAAAACTTTCAATAAAAATGCAAATAACTTGTAAAAAGTCGTAAATTCTAAAAAATACATAAACCAAATTGTGCTGTGAAAAATTCAAACAGGCATGTAATTACATAATGTGCCAAGTCAACAAGCACACAGAGTGGGTAACTTTTGCAACCATGCACTCCTCCATGGCTTTGCGTAATTTTAATTTTAATTGTTATTTTTTATATATACATATTTATTTTTTTTTTAAGTTAAATTCCCTAAGTGGCAACCATAGAGCACAGCAGCATGCTCGTACGCAAGCCAAGCAGTGTGTGCCATGCAAATTTGTATCATCCAAGCATTGTGTGCAATCATGGCTCGACGCCGTCAAGCCTCATTGGCTTGTTGACTTTTCCAGCAGTTTTTCGCTTTTTCGTTTTTCGTTTTTCGCTTCATTTCTCGCGCGTTGCATTTGTGACTTTATGTCATTCGGTTAAATAATCTGACGCTAATTAATTAGCAACACCCAGCCGCCGACGGTTGCCTGGTTGCACACAAAAAGGTAGCAGCTACTTAACCAAAAATTTTCAAAGAAAAAATAGGCAACGCATAAAAAATGGCAAATGACAAAAATGCAATGCATTCACGGCATCTGTGCAAATTTTAATTATTCAATGGGCGATGTTGAGTGATGTGCCTGCTTTCGCGCTTCACTGGGGCAGTAGGCAGACAGCAAAGGCACACACAAGCACACTTACATTTGTGTACATACAAATGAGATTTTTAGGTTGCATGAAATGCGCCTCGTTTGTATTGGAAAAAAAAAAAAAATTATTTAATTATTTACTGTGACATTTTTTTGCAACATTTTCCCTGCCAACACATCTTCTTCATTCATTCATTCAACTGTCACCAATCTGGTGTCGCTGTGTTTGCTGAAAGCACATTCACATTCGCATTCATATTTGCTTATCTAACAAGCGAAAAAGAAAAATTATTTGTGTACATAAAATTCATACAAATAAGTTACTAATAAAATTAGTAAATGAGTCAGTTAGTTTTTGGGCATCTTTTTATAGGCATTGTCCAAAAAATTTTATAACTTTTTCAGTTTTATTTATTTTCATATTGCCACCTTTTCTTCTTTGCAATAAAGCTTGCGCTGCTTCCAATCTAATTTCATTTAGCTTCACAATTTCAAACATGCTGCCTTTGTATGTAAGCATCCTCTTGTTCACGTACATATATGCACATGTATGTATGTATGTATGTATGTATTTGTGCCAGCGCTTACTTATTGGTGTTGAAAGTCGCTTACGTTGTCTGATTACCACATCGGGGTCACTAACATCACCATCAGCATCAGCATCAGCACAGCATCGGCCAGAGTAACAAAATCAACGAGTCAACTGCAACATCAATATCAACACATCACATCACATCGTCTCGTTTCGTCGACGTCACACCAAACAATTTCTTTAGCTGCTCGCAGCAGATTCAGTGGTGCTATCCAATTTTTTATCAGCTGCAACGCCACTATCAACATTAGTGCATCTCAGCAATATTAACAAGTAAACTTTGGTGTAGCTCTGCTAGATGCAGCACAATGTTTAATAATTTCGTTTATTTTTTATTTATTTTTATTTATTTCGTAATTTTATCTTCTTTTAGACGTTATTTTTTTAAAAAGAAGAATATTTTTCTAAATTTTAAGCGGCTTATTTGACTTTTTTCTTTTTTTAAATTAATTGTTGTTCTTTTAGTATAATTGTTTTTAATTGTTAAAATTTATTGTTGAAAAAATATATATTTTTCGTTTTTTAATAAATAAAAATAAGAATATTTTTTTTTGTTTTCAAAATATTTTTTTACTTTCATTTATTTTTTATATATTCTTTTTGTTTTCTTTCTTAATTTAATTTTGGTTTGATTTTAAGATGTTATTCTTTTAAAAATAATAATACTTTTTTATATTTAGAAAGTTATGTGATTTTTTCTTTTTTAAATTAATTGATTTTCTTTTAGTATAATTTTCTTTTAATTTTTAGATTTGATTGTTTAAAAAAGAAAACTATTTTTCTTTTAATTTTACATAATTTTTAAAAACATATTTTATTTAATCTTTCTCTTTTTCTACTTCACATTTAATTTTTAGGTTTTGTTGTTTTAAAAGAATTTTTTGTTAATTTCATAAAGTTTTTTAAATTTTTTGTTTGATTTCTTTCTCAATTTCGTTTTGTTTTAATTTTTAGATGTTATTATTTCAAAAAGAGTAATTCTTTTTATTTTACTTTAACTTAATTTTTAGAACCTTATTGGATTTTTTTCTTTTTTAAATCAATTGTTTTTCTTTTGGTATATTTTTCTTTTAATTTTAAGATTTTATTTGTTAAAAAAAAACATTCTTTTAATTTAACATAATTTTAATTTTGTATAATATTAAAAGGGCCCTGGTATTCTTTACAACAAAGGGTGCGACCATTGAAGATTTTAAATGGATTAATCTTTGGCCAAAGCCGAACAGTGACAGATAATATGCTCTGAAGTTTCATCATATTCAAGGCAGAGCCGGCTTTCCGACTATGTGATCACACCTATTCGATGCGGTTTATATTTTCTAAACCAATGAAGTTTCTGTTGAAAGGGTAGCCGAAGACAACATCTATTATAGATTCTTGAAGCTGAGCCAACTGCTCCGCTCCAAGTGATTTATTGACGGAGCTCTACACTGATCACCACCTTGCTGTAAGCTGTTGTCATTGGCCCCACATTAGGCTGTCGAGACTTCTTTATGACAGCGCCATGAGGGGACTGCTCCTCGCAGCGCACCTGTTTCAGATTCCCAACGGAAGTTGAAATAACCTTGGCGACCTGGAGCTCCCTTGAAAACCCTCTGTTCTCTAGAATTGAAAAGGACGACGCTTGAAGTGGAGTCCTTTCATCAATTTGCCGACTTCGGTTAGCCCTGAGGCAGCAGAGCTCCGCTGGAGGTAGCGGTAGGCAGCCCACTGGCCACTGACATAGCCAGACTGAACTCAGCTGTGCAGGCCTTGATCTGGGGGTGGTGGTGTTCGTGCTCCATCAGGCTAATTTTTATGAATAGTTTTTTTGCATGTGTTCCCACGAGTAACCGGGAAATTTGAGAAGTACGCCGCAGTAATGCCGACAAGTCTAATTAAAACTGGAGGCCGACCGGTATCCAGAGTCCACATACTAGGAACCAGGCACCCCCTCCCTGGCCACGCATCCTTCGACATACACTGTTCCACCTTGGAGTTTGGAGGTAATTTGTGGGAAAGAGAGGCAGCTCAGAACGCGATCCCAGTAATAATATGAGGCCAATGTCAGACTCATCACCACGACTGTGCTCTAATATCAATCTCTCCTTCCCAAGAGTTTTCCATTGCTCTTAATATGCTTGCATTATCGCTTGGTTATTGTAAACAGATGATAAATTTTTTTTTTTTTTTTTGTATTTCATTAACTTTTGACCAACGAATTGAACAGAGTAGCACACAGCAAATTACCGCAATCTCTAAAATGATCTGACTTGATTTTCCAAATGCAAACTTTTGCAGTGTCACTCACATTTACACCTCTGTGTGTGTTTACATGCTGCATTAGTTTCGCTTTCATTGGTTTCAATTGTAAATTACTTAATTTCAACCGAAGCTTACATACATACAAATGTTTGCCAGTATTTACTTATGTACATATGTATATGGACAGCGCTGGCATAAGTTTTCTATGAATTTGCCTGTTTTCCTCTTTTTTTTTGTTTTGATTTTCATTAAATTGCCGTGATGGCAACGAAAAGTCATTCACAAGCAAATTTTATATGGTGTGAAATTTTTTTCATACTTTGCTACGTACATGCATACATTAATTTTATTAACACATGTATATATGTATGTACAATACTTGTATCTTTTGTTGGTTTTATTTTCTTGGTACCGATCTATGTTTTTGCTGTTGTGCTAAATTGAACGAAGTGTGGTTATTTACTAATAACTGGAAAA
>NW_023464214.1:0-11566 GCF_013731165.1 Rhagoletis pomonella | reverse complement strand
TTTTTCCAACAGAATTATAAAATCTATTATATTTTTAGACTTCCGTTGAAATATTGGGGACAAATATTAAGATTTACGTGAGCTGAACTTAATTAAAAATAGCTCTAAAAATCGAGATTTTTTTATAAATGAAATTAGCTTAAATTTTTTTTTTTCTAAAAACTCACCTGAGATGATAGAAAAGTTTAAGCTTAAAAGGTCTGCATAATTATGTTCAAAAATTTTGTCAACGAAATCAAAATTAATGAGATTTTTGTAGGTATTTTCAAAGCGGTCTAGCTTATGTAAATCTAAATATTTTTCCGCAATATTTTTCCAGTGGAAAAACCGCAACTTTTTTTTGGTTATGCACCCTAATGCACATACATATGCATGTACATTCTTGCGAGGAATGCACATAAGCTTTCGTAAATGTTTCTGCGCCTTCAGTCATTCAAAATTATGTATACAAAATAAAAATGTTTACCACTCCGGCGATAAACGAAAACGAAATTTCTGTTTTTATGCCCTAAGATTACTTGTTATTACAGTTTTATATGTACATAAACGTGCATATGTATGTATATATGCACATAATCATTCCCGAGTGACCTGCTGACGATGATCGTTCGTCTGATGCAGTCAAGGAGGCACAACTACGAGTATTAAATACATATCTACATACATACTTATATATTTAGTTGTTGATTCGTTGAAAATCGTCAATGGGTTAAAATAAGTATAAACGCCATGTCTACAGCAAACGAAAGTGAATAAAATGCCACAACGTACATTCCCAATTACATACAAGCAAAAGAAAAAAAACCACATTTACCAATGAGCGAGTGCGCAATGCTTCTTACAAGTAAAGCCAAAGATCGATGCGGCTGTGAGCCAATTACCATTTTTGCAATGCAACTCACACATACCTTCATTACAAAAGTGGCTGACGGCGCAAGGCAACTGTTGTAGCAACAACTGTCATCTTGCATGCCGCAAGTGGCGGAGGGAGTGGGCAACTTGTATAGCAGCTGATGAGCAGCATCTTTGCAACGATTTCCTCCAATGACGGCAAGCGGTTAGTCGAAGACTTCCAGAAGATACGAGTCTCTATCTACGGCTGCAATTTTGCGAACGCAACACCGCTGAGCGTGACAAATTCATTCATATGCGTGGTGGATGAGGTTATTCATGGTTTAAGAAAAAAATATTCATTTGAATTCCTACACATGTCTCTATATGAATTTACATACTTATATACACTATACTGGGTCGTGAAAAAAGGGTATCACCTCACCGAGTCGTTCAAATTTTCTTTACCAGGATCCATTTTATTTAGTGAGTTTGAAGTGCCCTTTGTACCTTGTGTAAAAATGATGGAGCCTAGTGTTAGGGAAGCAACGTATTTTACTGACTTCTCGAACTCCATACAGATTTCGCTTCGAAAAATATGTATGCTTATCGAATCTCGAGGTTACGCACAAATCATTTACCAACTCCACCATCACTGCCTCTTCCCAGTTAATAACTTTGCCCCGGTGCATGGCCTAGTCCAGACAGTTTGATCCGCCCCCCTTTTGCTTTGATTTCACAACCACTTTCGGTGCCATAGTTTCCGCCTCTTTTGCAGCGCCAGACGCATATAATTGCGCTCGACGCACGCCGCAACAATGTAACAGGCAGCAGGCAGGTTTTCAAAAGCTTAAAGCGAGTCTGCTGGTCGAAGCTGCTGGCTGCTGGCTGCTAGCTGTGGTATGTGGCCTGCTGGCCAAGTTTCACTTTCAATCGGGATGCCTTCTTGATTAAGGTGCGCGCGCAAAAAGTAAATGAAATTGCGCGTGATGGAACTATTTATGTTGGTGGGATGCTGTGCGTAGCTTGGATTGTGCCGATGTGCGGAATGATTATCAAGATTTGTCGGTTGTTGGTTGCTGCTTGAGGCACTACAATTTGCAATGCTGCTTTTTTTTGGTACTTCTATAGGTAAATATATATTTACACACGTCTGCAATCGGCTGTTGTTTGCAAGTTATTTGTTGTATGTGTAAACATGTTGCCAAACTTGTTATTAACCCATCGTCAATATTGCAAGTCAAATTTGCTGAAGGTGGGTAAGCAGCAATTTGTAGTTTTTTTTTGTTTCTGCTGTGTATAAACAACTTACCTGTTTCTTATAAAATTTATGTGTTTGTAAATGGCTTTGTACTTATTTTTATATTAATAAATAAATAAAATATTGATTAAATTTTCTATTGATTTGAATTTGTTTAGTATTCAATTTTAAAATTCATTTAAATGTTTTAAATTTTTCCAAACTTTATATTTTTTTATTTAAATTTGTTTTAAACAATTTTGAATTTTAAATTTTTTTACTAAGTTTTTTTTTCACTTTTTATTTAAAAATTTTTAAATTCATATTTTTTTGATTACTAATTTATAATTTTTTAAAAGTTTTCATTTTTTAAATGTATAATTTTTGAAATGAATGGTTTTTAAGTATAAATCTTTTAAATTTATATATTTTTTAATTCATAATTTTTTAAATTTATAATATTTTTAATTGGTTTTTACATTTATTTTTTAATACATTCTTATTTGTTTTTAATTTTTTAAGTGCATATTTATTTTTTTAAATCGAATCAGTTTTTTAATATTTAATTTTAATTGAATTCATACATACATATTTGTTTAATGTTTTTTTTTTAATGTTAGAATGTTTTAAAAGTTAGAACTTTTTTATTTTAAATACATTTATTATTTTGAAATACTTTTTCCTTATATTAAATATTATGCATATGTATATGTTTCGATTAAAATTTTAATTTTTTATTAAAATAAAAATGTATATTGAAATTCAATTTTTTTATTTACGGATATTGTTGTTTATTCATGATTTCTTTTGAATTTTTTTCTGTTTTCGTCTATTTTATATGCACTTTTTCTTTTTATGTATATACATATATAGAGTAGATATATGTACATATATTTAAAGTTTAAGTATTATTTAACTTTTCTTTGAACACGATTTTTTGTATTGAATTTATTTAATTCATCGCTCCCATCTTTTCATTCTTTGTAATTTTTATTTAATATTTCTTAATTTAATTTTAAATTCCCTATTACTAAACTAAATAATTTCTTTATTTCATTAAAATAAGGAAATGTTTTAATTAAAATGGTCCATGTATTAATATTTAATTTTTAAAAGTTTAAAATCTTTCATTTCGTGTTTATAATTCTTTATTTTGATTTTTTTATTTTTGTTTTCTACTTCTAATATTTTATTTTATTTTTTCAACCATTTTAAATTGTATGTTTCTTCCTCATACTTTTTTCCATTTCTTATACTTTTAACTGTTTTTATTTTTTATGACTATTCCAATTTTTAAGTTTTTTATTTAAAAAAATTTTTATTAAAATTTTTTTTAAATAAATTTTTTTTTTTAATTTTTTTAGAAAAGGATTAGTTCTTTCTTGGAACCTGTTAGTTTTCATTGTTAAGCGTTTCAAATTTAAGTTCTAATTTATTTAATTTTTTAATTGTAAATTTTGTCGTTTAATTTATTCCTTAAATTTTTAAGCTTTTGTATTTTTTTTATTTTCTTACGTTTTTTTTTTCACTTTTCATTTAATTTCCATAGTTCTTTTTGTTTTTTAATTTTTTTGTTAAATTTTGTACATTTCTTAAATCCTTAAAATGTTTTTTTAATATCTTTACAATTATATTTGAGTGTTGCCGTTCCCATCATTTCACATGACTTTGTGCGAATTGTTTTGTAAAGCGATGATTGGCAATTTGTAAGTGAAATGTTGCCGATAAGGCAATTGCGAGATTAACCACAGCTGAGAAAAGAGGTTACAAACATAAACATAAACATGTACATGATCATTTGAAGAAAAAATAAAAAAAATTCATGAAAAAAGGCGGGAAAAAAGCTTGCCACAGCAAAATCTTAAACGTGCCGCGGAAATTTCTCATTTCACTGCGCGGCTGCAAAAAGCCAAAGCGCTTCTTAGATATGCAAGGCGGCAGCATTGGCAATAAAGATATCTACAATAACGCTAACAACAAAAAGCAGCAGCAACACTTTGTGCCAGTTATGAAACCAATGCCTATAATTTTGCTGTTTATTTTTTCTTGACTCAAAAATTTCAATTTTACATTTTTCTGCGTTTTATTCAACTGCTTTTTTATTCGTTTATTAGTTTTTCTTTCTCGTTTTTATTCACTCGCGCTTTATACCACATTTTGCGGTAGGTTATTGTTGTGGCATGCGAAAAATATGTACATAGTAGTGTTGTGCTGCTGATGGCGGTGCACAGTGGTGGTGGGAATGGCAAGACAGGATGCATGTGCAAAAATGTACAAATTTAGCGCTGTTGATTGTGTAGCATTTGCTTTTTTTTGCCGCATATATGTATGTATCTACACATTCACTTAAAAAATGCTCCCCGTGCGCATTGTTGTGGTTGCTAGGTTTTCTTGTTGTTTGTTGGTTGTGCTTTTGCCTTGGGTCACGTTGCCCGGTGTGATTAATAGAAATTGCGTGCCGTTGATCAGCGATCACTTATTAATAATAATTTCATTCGTTCAATTCGCGTATGCCACTACGAAGAAATGCGTTGATTTTTATGTGTTGCGGAGTAAAAATATGTATGCGCGCACACATATATACATACATATCTACTATAAGGGTATTCACGATCCGGTGCATACCGTCTAGCATGGTGGATAGAAAGCATAAATAGCTAATTTTGTTGTTGTGTGAACACACGAAACAAGAACAATCATGCTATTTATGCTATATATGCACTATGCTAGACAGTATGCACCGGATCGTGAATACCCCTTATGTAACTGCGGTTGCATCAATATCAAATTAAAAATGAAATAGAAAATTTCTCAAAGTTTTGCTTGTAAGGCTTATAATTCCGAAATTTATGAGACGGCGGATATCTATCAGGCGGATATACTATCAGTTCTTTATTGACTTTGTTAAAAACCAGTTTGATCTGTAGAAAGTACTTATAAAGACAAGTTTGTATACCTCTTCTATCGACTTAACGATCGCATTCGGGGCAGTCTGGACCGTTTTTTTCGCTCCTTGTAAGCATCCCGAATTCTTGTGTGTTTAGACGACTGGTCTTTAGGCCATAGCTCACTGAGCGCGCTCTGGGTATACATATGTATATATGTATGTATGTTTAACACGTATTTGCAATCGTAGTAACAAAATAACGAATGAGTTGCCGGCAGACAATGAAACATCGCCAGAGAACCATCGCGATGCTTCGACAGCTCAGCGGCGCTTTTAACACACACACACACTTTCACCAATTGCGTAGTTGAATGCTGTACAGTGCTGGCAGGATGCACCGGTGTACCTTTAATGACCGATCAGGATGTTACATTTGCCCTCGGATGTCATGGCAGGGAATACTAGCTCTGCTATGAAATATCATACTCGTTTCAGCTTTCCTATTCCGATTTAGTGTGACATTCTTGCTGCTGCAAAGATATCGACTTGGATTATTCTGCAGTGAATTGCACCCTTGTTTTGTTTTTTTAAGTTTCAACTTGGAACGGATCTTAGAAGCTCTCAACATGTATGAAAGAATTGCGGATGAGGTGGCTGGGCATTTACTTCGTCCTATTATACTACTATACATAGGGCTGGTTTCTCCAACTCAACTTAATTTAGTTGAGCCATTTTTTGGACTTCAGTCAAAAGTTGCCTACTTTTTATTCAGCTTATTCCTGACTAAGTCCAAAAAATTGGATAAACTAAGTTAAGTTGAGTTGGAGAAACCAGCACATAGTAATCACATGTAATAATTATAAAAAAAAATACTCTTATCTTCTTATGTACCTTCGAAAGCTAAAAAGGGGGATTTCAATTGCTGATTTTTACGTTGATATGAAGTTCGTTCGAAGCCTTGTTGCTTCTTATGTTTCGTCTTAAGAAAGTCTGTGATTTTGTTATACCACACAACCTTAGCAATAATTGTTGCACAACTAAGTTTCTATGCCGTCTTGCAACTTGTTGCGTTGCTAGGGAAACAAGTGGTTGTTTGTTGTATTTACGTTGCAGTTCGAAGGCAGACGCAGAGAACATGATAGATGTTGTATTTTGTTTGATATGTTTGTAAATAATGAAGTACACTGTAAATTAGCAGCTAACGTATACATAAATACTTTATCATGCCTTTCATAAATATGGTTTGTTCATGATGCAATAAAGGTTATATATGTATGTAGTGCCAGCCATGGTACAATTATTATAGGTATTGTCTTCCTAGAGAGTTTGCTTCACATCGAAATTCGTGCTCCCTTATTTTCATTTTAACGCATTTCAATGTTAACTTTCGGCTTTTGCAAATTAAATAAGTCCTCTGCAAGAAGGTTTGTTTAAAAAAAGGTAAACATACTTATATGTATGGTTTATGGCGTATGAAAATATTCCTTTTCCCTTACAGTTAACCCTTTAGTGTGGGAAACAATGGTGTTTTTCAAATAAGGCAGATCTGCATATGCGCTCTCTGAGAAGACAATCCCTTAGCTCAAGGTTGAATTTTGGAAGCTTACGAAACAGGAGGAGAAAGGGGAAAGAAAAAAGGCAGTTTGGCGACTTTTAGTACTCTTTTTCGTACTAAAGCCTTGAATTAAAATTTTTGAAAAACTGAGATTTTTAAATATTTTGTATGGAAGTTTTATGTATATAGTATGGTAAGCTAAATAGTGGATCTTACAGGATACTTGAAAAATAAATGTTAACTAAGTTTAAGCACAATTTATATTTTTTTTAATTGTTAAGTTTGATATATGCGATTTTAATATAAATATACTGGAAAATATAAACAGGGTGGACTTCCGGTCACTTTAACCCACCTTCGGGCGAAAGCGGAAGTCGGTAATACCACCAGGGGATAGAGCATCCCTGAGTTGGTAGGTAATATTTTGGATGTTTTTTTTTAAATATAAAATAAAAATAATATTAAAAATATTTCTCTCCCTTTTAGAGAGGGGGTGAACGGGTGGTCTAGCGCACCCTGTATAATCAAATTTTTTTTCTTATCAAAGTACTAACTCAAAATTTGTGAACAACTTAGAGTACCATTTTTAGTACTTTTTCAAGAAAATCGCTGTAATATAAAAAGTAGTTAACCATAGAGGCAAATTGACTTTTTGAACGCGAACGTATAACACCTTTCTTTATTGCACCATGGGTGCTGTTCAAGGTTTTGGCTCAATAGTCATTTTGAAAACAAAAACTAAATCTGCTTGACCTGATACAAGGAAATTTATACGGTGTTGGATTATTCGACTCTTTTCCAAAACCGGGGTTCAAATTAAGCGAAAAAGGCAATTTGAAAAATTCTTACCTTACCATCAAAGAGCTTCACAGTTAGGGAGAGTTTTCTAATCAATGAGTTTTATCGTGCGGTGGTTGCTTTTATTGTATTGACTCGAAAATTGTGTCTCTGCTGAAAAATTTAAACCGAGAAGACGTTCATCAAGGGTGCATTGATCAGCCTGCTTCTACTTTTTACAGTAAAGTATCACACATGGCGATTGTTTGTCGCTAATTTAATGAATTCAATAGTGATCGTAGCTCACTCACTGACGAACCTCGCGAAGTTCGTCCAAAATTAGGTCCTGTGCAAGAAATTGGGTACATCGATGCTGTGCGTTTACGTAGCCGTTACTTGTGCGCGTTGGATTCTGCATAATTTGAAAATGATTTAAAAAAAAAGGATCGTATGAATTGGTGTAATAAAAATATTGATGTAATTCTATCTTATGTATGAGTCTCTCAAAGTGAACCTAAAACCCAACAAAAGCTGATCGCGCTCGGAATAATTCGAAACAAATCGTCGACGCTGTTTTTATGGTTTGAAAATAAGGAAAAACAACTCAAGACGTCGAACAATTCTCTACCATGACCCTGCGAACTCTCACATATTGGCCTATTTGAGCGCACAAAAAACATTGAAATAATAGCCCATCCAAGTACTCTATTCTCCTTCAACGTTGAAGCGATTTTGGAGGTAAGATTTTCCGAGTGGCACGGATACTATAGCGTGATATAAGGGTAATGCAGATCTTTGGCAGCAATTTTTGTAATATGTTAATGTTTTAATTTTTATTTTTTCAGACAGTTGGTACTACAGGCTTTGACAAACTTAGTCATGGAGCGATACTCAGTTGAACAACGCGGAAAAGTTATGCAGACGTGGAAGCCGATTTTTCAGAAAGAAATCATAATGAGACACCATTGCACCTAAACTAATACGTTAACTACTTGCACTCACTGCAAAAAAAAAAAACTATGCGTCCACAACGAGTCGCTATTTATTGTGGTTTTGACTGGCGAAGTCGTCGGAGCGTACTTCTTCGAAAATTATGCCGGTGACGCTTTGCGGTGAACGTAGGTTATCGTGACGTGATAACAAACTTTGTATGGTCATAACTAGGTGACACGGACTTGGAAAATATGTGGTTTTAAAAGGACGATGCCGCGTGCCGCACAGTGTATGAAACCACGGCCTTATTGTGAACATCTGCGGTCTTATTGGATCACCCTATATAAAAAATGGTTAAAACAATTGAACGGAAACTTGAGCGATTGCAGAATGGTGTAGGTGAATTCGTCGAAAAACAATAAAAACAAGTTCGATGGCAGAGGAAACCACGGTACTGTTACTTTTCCAAGATTACACAATTATTATAAGTTGATCTAGATTATGTCATATTCGCAGAAATGAATTCAGCAAACAAAAATTTTTATTTCGATACTAAGCAGCTTATCGCTGATCAGCAAACAATTAACGCTAATGGACTAACAAATTAAAAGAATAAGTCAACAAATAAGACAAATGAAGCACAAGACAAAGTCGCAAGCAAACAGAACAGCGACTCTACAAATATCAAAACGTAGTAGAAAAATGGATGGGTAGTAGCATAGAATCAACAAACTGCAAAGGGGGAAAAATTTTTAAAAAATGCACGCAACATTTCAAAGCTAGACAGCAACGATTTAACGGATAATTTGCTATGCATCGAACCTGTTTGAGTGGAAACCTGTGTTGCGCCGAGTTGAATGAAAATCACTCAAACTTTGCGCTGCTAGCTAGCTGGTAAGCACGATACGTTTGAGCTGAAAATTTATTCCATTGAAAGCGGCTATTGAGAAAGGTTGGGCGAAAGAAAGTTGACGGATGAATTCTTTAAGAAACAACAAAATAAACATAACAAACTTTAAGTAACTCGGTAGCAAAAAAAAAAACTATTCGCTAAAAACTATGGGCAATATTCGTAATAGTGAAAATGAAATGAAAAATAAATATTCTGCCAAAGTGAGAAAGAATTGCGATGCAGCTATTGAATGCCTGTAAAATGCAAGTGCAAGAAACCCGACAGCCGCCGCATAAGAAGACAGTGCTACAAAATACCCGCAGCGAGTGCAAGTGCCTAAGCGTAAGTGTATAGAAATTCTAAAAAGTCTCTAGAAGTGCCAACAAACAAAAATAGTAAAAGAAAGTAGCGATAAACAAAAGAGCTCTGGAAATGCCATAACAAGTGAGACTGCTGCCACACAGTGCAGTGGGTAGACGGAGCATAGAAACCTTTGAGGGGCAGAAAAAAAAAACAAAAATAAAAGTAAAGAAAAGGTTGCACTAAACGCTGTTTGTGTTTACAACTGTTTGATCGATAAGCGCATTTAAAGGCATTTCACTTGGGTATGTGCTGCGCGCGTTCCATGAGCCATGAGCGTAGAAAAATGTGTACGTAAATGCAGGAAAATGACTTGGAAAATTCACTGAAAAAGTTTGAACTATGCGAAGAAAATTAATTATAATTAATTATAAATGAGACTAGAATTTGCCGCAACTATGTGAATTTAATGTGAAGCAAAGTTGTAAATAATTGTAGTGCTAGGCGTGAACAAAAGCTTGAATATTTCAAATTAAACGTAAAAATGTATGCCTAAATTAATATTTGCAATATTTTACTATTTATTCGCAAATAAACTAAATAAGTTTAAATTTTAACTTGACTTGAAAAAAATTAAAAATTTGCCAAGAACTAAGAACAATTTTTTCGCAAATTTCAACAAATATCTACAAGAAACATTCAAAAAAGCATAAAAGAATAGTTGCTACAGTGGGTCCAAAGCATTAAAACTCGAACAAACTTTTCAAAATATAATTATTGTGCTTGTGCGACATCACCTACAACCACTACGGCAAAGAAACATACTAACAGCAACAAAAAATAACCAGTTGAGTAATTTAGAGCAGAATTTGTCAAATATATACAACGAAAAAAATTGGAAACCGTTACACAGGAAAAAATATTGTGGAAAACGACAAAAAATATGACAAAATTTTACGAAAAAATTTACTTAAAAAATTAACAAAAATTTAACCTAAAGATTTGCAAAAACTAAAAAATTAAATGAACAAAAAAAAACAACAATTAACGCAAAATTAACATAAAAATTAACAAACAATTTATTCAAAACAAAGGCAAAATTATTATTTTTCATTGAAATTAAGAAATTAAAAAATGTGAATTTGAACGGCTTTGAATATGCGTGCAGAAAAAACGGGAGAAATTAAATATTAAACAAAAGCAAAACCATTGAATTTATCAAAAGGAAAAAAATTTAATTAACATAATAAATAAAAAACTTAAAAACACCATGAATTAGAAGCTTTATAAAAATTTTCAAATACTAATGGTATTTGTATGAACTTTAAAACAAAAACAATTAAAAAGTGCGCTAAGAGACTAAACGATCCGAAAAACGACTGTGGATCAAACTAATGAAAATTTAAAAATAAAAATTTACATATTTAAAAGAAATTAAAAATAAAAATTTAAATATTAAGAAAAAGAAAACAAATTTTTTAAAACACTGTAACAACAAACAGTGCGTGCATGAACTAATAACTTAGAACATTTTCAAATATTTGTAATATGCGAGAAAAGTGGGCAAAAGAGAATTAAAATGCCTACAGCACAGATATCTACGGTAACAGATAAAAAAGTATAATTTAAAAATATAAAAAATTAAAAATTTAGAGTGCGTGCGTGAAACCAAAAACTAAAATTTTAATAAATGAATTATAAACAACAAAATCAAAACGAAAGAAAAGCATGACGTAAAGTTAATAAAGGTAAATAAAAAATGCGAAATTAAAAAAATATAAACTGAACATTTATAACTATTTTCTAAACTACCAAAATTTCCGCGCACGTGCAAAATATCGAATTGCAAGAAATTCTAAAAATAAAAACAAAAATAACTCGCAAAAAATATTTATTATTTTTTACGTTTTTCCCACCACTTTCAAATACTCGCTGCGGCTTGGCGAAATTATACACAACTGCATAATTTTGTTTAATGCCGGCAGTTGAGCTTCTACTTTAAAATTTCAATTTGAATTTGAAAAACAAAAACACTTCCAATTTGTACAAAAAAGGTGCAATAATCAAAAAAAAAATCTCTGCAACTTCTCCGCATTTTGTGAAGACTTCGCTTAAGTCGCTTGCTAACGCTTGGCAAAGTGATTATTGAAG
>NW_023464213.1:0-11568 GCF_013731165.1 Rhagoletis pomonella | reverse complement strand
TTTTTTTTTTTACTTGTCTCTTACTCGTATACTTCCACAATTCTGCTGTTGTTAATGATGAAGCTATTTTTAATCGATCACTTACGCCTTTGGCAATGCAGTTGAGCAGCTTTGAAGTTTTAAGTATTAGGAAAATTTCTACCATTCTCTGGACTTTTGAAATATATTTTTTGAGATTTTCGAAGGACATTATGTTTTTATACCCGAGCGCACTTGTGCACAAGGGTATTATAACTTTGTTCACATAACGGTTGTTTGTAACAGGCAAAACGAATCGAGATAGATATAGACAAATGTATACATAAATGATCAGAATGAAAAGAGAAATTGATTAAGCGGTGACTGTCTGTCCGTCCGTCCGTCCGTCCGTCTGTGCACACGATAACTCTAGTAAAAATTGAGATATCTTAACGAAACTTGGTACGTGAACTTCTTTTGGGCGTGGGACGGATGGTATTGAAAATGGGCGAAATCGGATAATAACCACGCCTACCTCCCATATAACGGTAATTTTAAGAAATACGAAAACTGCGATATTTTAGTAACTACTGAAGATAATTCACTCAAAATTGATACTTACAATGAGTTTCAGACGGAAAACATGAATATTATAAATTTTTGGAAAATGGGCGTAGCCACGCCCACTTATGGTTACATGTGTATATCTTGGTAACCGCTGCACCAATTTCTTCCAAACTTGGCACAGTTGTTAGCCTTAGTACAGCATACTAAATGGCTGAAAATTTTAAAAATCGGACAATAACCACGCCTACCTCCCATATAACGGTAATTTTCAGAAAAACGAAAACTGCGATATTTTAGTAACTACTGAAGATAATTCACTCAAAATTGATATTTGCAATGAGTTTTAGACGAAAAATAAGAATATTATAAAATTTTAGCGAATGGGCGTAGCCACGCCCACTTATGGTTACATGTGTATATCTTGGTAACCGCTACACCAATTTCTTCCAAACTTGGCACAGTTGTTGGTCCTGGTACAGCATACCAACTGGCCGAAAATTTCTAAAATCGGACAATAACCACGCCCACATCCCATATAACGGTAATTTCGAGAAATACAAAATCTTCGATAAATCAGTAAATATTGAAGCTAATTTATGCAAAATTGATGGTTGCAACAATTCTTTACCAAGAAATACGTTTATGACAAAATTTTGGAAAATGGGCGTAGCACCGCCCACTTGTGATCACATATATGTATCTCGCTAACCGTTCTAGCAATTTGTACCAAGCTCGGTATGGTTATTGTGCTTGCCACATAAAAGCAAACCGTTGAAAATGGTTGAAATCGGACTAAAATTGAGGCCGCTTTTCATATAACGGTAAATTTCAGATATGCTTGAAATTTCAATATTTCGAAATTTAAGGACGCTAATTTACTTAAAATGTATACACCCCGGCTTATCATGTAGCGGTAGCTTTCGGAAAGGTGGAAAACATATATTTAATACTTGCGCCGGGTATTTAATGTTCGGCTCCGCCCGAACTTAGACTTTCTTACTTGTTGTATATGCGTTGTGTACATGTTTATTTATAAACGTATGTGTACCTTTTCTTTCGTACGTGTTTATTGATATATCTGTACTGTAGTGTTTTCGGACGGTACTAGCTCTTACTGCCAATATAGGAGTATTACATATATGTTTAAATCCAAATTATTAATTACTGAAAAAGCGGCACTCAATCTTATATTCCTTGCGCAGTGTTTGGATTATCCTCTCAAATCCTCTCCATCTCCTCAAATCCTCATGTTAATACTAAAACGCTTCCCCGAATTATTTTATATTCAGATGGAAAATCCATGGCGGCTCCCCTCAGCGCGTGCAACAAACTGTGAATGACAAATCAACGCTAATGGCCTTATTCATAAAAAGTAAAATAGATTTAAAGAGCTCTAATGACACTATTATCAAAACTGGCGTTGTATCTGCGGTTTGCTTGCGGTGGCAAAGATCAATGCAAACGTAATTTTAGAGCGCTTACAAGAACATTTTTATTTGATAGTCGAATAGTCCCAGATGGGTTTCCGCGTTGACTCCTCCTGCAAGACCGTATAAACACAGTGAGAACCATCGTCGAGAAGTGCGCCGAATTCAGTGATGATCTGCACTTGATGTTTGTCGATTTTGAAAGGCTTTTCATAGTGTTCGTAGAGAGTACCTTTGGGCAGCCCTGCGTCGTAGCAGAATTCCCGAAAATTCGTTGCTGTTATTAAATTTACATAGGTCCGAGCTATGTGTCGTATGCTTAACAAAGGAAAGTTGTCTCAGCCGAAGTTCGACAAGATTGCTTCATCTCAATTCTTTTCTTTCTTTTGATGATTGGGAATGTGTTGGTTGTTGCCACGTGGCCACTCTCCGATTTCGCAATTCGGTGGCTCATGTCCAGTTCACTGTAGCACATGGACCACGCTGACGATCTATGAATGTCTTTTGGCGCATAGTCTTTCTGATCTGTCAAAAGGGACAAAACGCTAATAAACAGAGCACCTAAAGCCGCTGACCTCTTAATCAAATTTAATAAGACCAAGGTTCTAAGTACGCCAGCGAAGTCTTGCGACTGTGAGGAATTTCGGATGCCTTGAGAGCATATTTTCCACGGTGACGGCGTTGACGAAGACATTGACCGCCGAAAAAGTAAAGTCAGAGCGGCCTCGCGCGCTTCGAAGACAATTTCAACTTCCTTTGACCGAACGTGGAACGCCTTTTTATATTATTTATTCGTCATACCTTCGGCACTTATGGTCGGACCTTAAAGTATGATATATCGAAGTTCTTATCTAAATTTCTTTTTTATTCGAAAGTTCATTCAGCCCATGTATTCTAGTATTCTAGTACTTACCCACCAGATCTCAGTTTTTATTACCCTAAATTACCACCCACATATCAGTAAATTGAAGCTTGCCAAAAATTATTAAACTTTTTCTCGGTTACTCCAGTTGAACTTAGAAGAAAATTTACCGAATGTAGGTGTCACCAAAATTTTAAAAAGCGCCCAAGTTTCGGCAAAAACAATTTTTTTTCGAAATTTCCTTGCCAAGATACTTCAATCTCAGGGGTGTTGGGTGGAAATTGTTTTATTCCTTGTAAGGTGCTGTGGCCTAACGTACACTTTATAGCGAAACAACTATCTGAGTTTCAGTTTAACAATTGGGCTTTTCAAATCCAATGTGGTATCGGTGCTGCTGTATGGCAGTTCCACCTGGAAAGTCACTACTCTAGTAACTACGTGAATTCTTTTTTGCTTAAAACAATCTCAAATGGATAGTTGCTCAGAAAACCCCTTGACAACAGAATTAAGAGACAGAAATGGAAGTGGATAGGCTACATTTTGCACAAAAAAAACGGCAGTATTGAAAAGAAGGCCATAGATTGAAATCCGCTAACCGGCAGAGGTAGGAATCTCAGCAGACCCCGCGCAACGTGGATAAGAACAACCGATTGAGCACCGAATCAACTCGTGTTAAGCTTAAAGGAGTTTAAATCGAATGCCACAAACTGCCCCCTTGGGATTAAAGGAACCCGAGAAGAGACATACAACCCGACTTTTCCAGTGCATTACGTAAGTGTGAAATTTCCAACAAAGTATCGCTATCGAACTCTCAACCCAGTGCAGCAAATACAATAAACCACATCAATGAGAGAGTGAAAGAAACTGCCATATAAGCGGAAGCATCCTGTCGGCTCCGAATGCGTGATAGAATCAGATCGAGAGAATGGAATGGAATAGTGAAGGGGGCTATCGTCGCTGGTCAACTTCTGGCCTACATCGTATCTCGGACGCTGTGTGACCAATTCAGACACTTGCTATCATTTTTTCCTGCGCTCGGCCGCAAGCGGAGGTGTCAATTTAAAGCCAATTTAATTTGTGCGTCTCATAAAGCAGGCGAAAAAGAAAAAAAGTGCAAGTTACGTAAGCAAAACATATGCACGCGCTCACAGCTAAAATATAGAGGAGAAAACTCAGCTTGGTATGGCAGCTGTAATGGAATGCATATTTTTATGCTAATATTGTTGGCATATTTTCTGCATTTTTTGTTTTATTACTTTTTACTAAAGCAGTTACAATAATAAACATATGGTAATTGTATGCCATAGACTTCAACTCTTTTTGGCTTCTTTGCCAATATTGCTTGCAAAATATGTAGCTCTGCCGTCGTCGCTATATGTGATATGAATAAAATGTGACAACAACTACAATTGCAATTACAATTACAATTGCAATTACACATGACAAGCAACATAATAATGGTGGCAGTGGCAACTGGCAACTGCGAACTGGCAGTCGGCCATTTGTTTGGCTTGTTGTTGTTACAATTACATACATATTGTTGCAAGCCAACTGACCCAATTCCAGTAGCAGGCCGTAAGCCAAATTTAATAGCTGGCTGAGCTGTTGGCAATGCGATTGCAAACGCACATATTTGCGCGTCATACAAACATACATATGGGTATATATTTATGCATTTGTGCAAAGACAATGTCCAATAAGTATGGCGACAAATAGCAGCTAGTGCGCATTTATAGTGTCTGATGTGGCAGGATAATGCAAGTTAGCTATGCAAATTCTTATACTAATATATGTATACGTATACATATGTACGTGCACATATACTGAGGATATATTGCAAGTGTTTACACATATGTATTGAACTTCACCTGCTGTTACACATCCTTTCTATCCTCTTAATTCTTTCAAAGTGTTTACTTGAGCCTTGTTGTGTAGATGGTGCTGTGGCGACATCAGAAGGCACCCAGTTTCGGTCCAGAGTGCCATGTTTTGGCATGTCTGTAGCTTAGTCCACTACGCCCTGCTAGTTCCCGGCGACCACACGGGCGCTGCATAGATAAGAACCGGCCGGTCAATTGCCTTGTACTTTGCCAACAGCGTTCCTTTGACTTTACCCCGGATACTGCCGGCAAGCGACTTGAGAGCCTTGTTGAGGCTGTGCACTCTATTGGCAATTGCGGTTGTATTCGCTGAGAAGGAGAGCAGACTTCGAAGGAAACTCTGGGAGAGTTCGGGGGCCAACAGTTAACTTACTAAGACTAGTCATGAATTCCATTCCCGAACGTCATTATCGAGCATTTGTCAGCATAAGAGATTATAGGTACTCCCTCTGATGGTTGAGGGAGCTTTGATATAAATACATATAATAATTAAACAACAGCGGGAAAAGGACGCCACCATGTGGGAACCCCTATTTAACTTACCTCCTCTTGCTGGTTTTGCTGGCTCTCATATAATTCGCTGACCACCATTTAATTCTCTGTGAAAGGGTTAATTAAATAGTACTAGCTTACGCTTTACCAGGGACGGCAAAGTGAAGTTAACTTATAAAAGTTGTTCCAAACGGAGGCAGACATATGTACCCGTAGATCATGAACGCAGGTAATTTGTTACACCCGTACGAAGGATGACTGCTAAACTTTGCCGAAAAAACGCTGAGTGCCTAGAAAGAAGTATTGCAGGTAGCCACTTCTGGTTCCAGAGATGTCCTCAGGAATGGTTAAAAAGTTCTATCTCCGGTGTTTAGACCGCAACATGTTGCAAAAACTGGATGGCTTAGTAAGAAGAGTTGAGTTGATTCCACTTCGTCGCCCGCTAATAAGGTATGACAGTGAGGACCCATCATCGCGTCAAATCCAATCCGACAGTGTTCTGTCGACACTCTATAACTTAATTGAAATTTTTAGTTTGGTAAACCTGCTTTTTCCTATCTATCGCTTTGACCATCCCCGGTACACTTTGGGCAGAAAGACACACAGTAGCTCAGGCCAAGGTTTCCGGTCCAATGTTAGGATTCCATGACAGCTTCCTATCTCGAATCAATCCCATTTGTTTGACTCCGTACTTAAGTTGAGGGACGGAGCAATACAGTCCCGTGTTAACAGGATCTAAAGCGAAGTCATTGTTAGAAGACTACTTCACCAGGTTCAAGTAGCCCTGGTTCAAATAATAACTGATATCCAGTAATTTACTTATCACCGAATCTGCTGTGCAATCCACAGAGGTAAGCAGCCGACGGCATCTCCTCTCTAGGTCATCTAGCAGGTCAATTACGATGACAATGCACCGTAGTCACTTCTAGATTAGAAAAAGCACTTCAGTGTTTATAAATGTATAAAGGCTTCATCTATTAACTTCAGGGTCATTTGAATCGCAATCTTCGACCGATCGACCCTCGATGCACGCATATTGTGCTCATAAGGAGTCCTATTCCTAATGGGCAGATCAATGAGTCTCTTAGAAGTATTGATCAAAAACGAAGAGAGACTTATTTGCCACAAATCCTTTGGAGAGGTATGAGAGCTCATGCAGGCCTTCGGCACAAACGCCACCAGCAGCTACTCCAGATTATAACAATTTTAATAAATAAATAAGTAAATAAATAGCTGGTGTCACACTTGGCAAGTGTTACACTTTCATATATTTACTAGTACATATGTATGTATGTAAATGGCGACTGTTGTAAATAGCTGTTTACAGCTGCTGTTGTTATACATACTACATTGTTATTGCAACATGGCAACAGGCAACTAGCCAACCAGCCAACGAAACAACCAACCAGTCAACCAGAGTCGGTCCAGTGCATGCGATATTAATCGAATTATTGATGTTGTCACTTTGCTGTGTTTATGTCAACAGCCTTGCCAAGTTACAGCTGCAGCATAGCAGCAGCAAAAACAACTATACATGTATTTAAAGCCATTGACCAACACGATGTTGCGCTTACAAGGCTCCTCAAGCTCAAATGCGCAGCCTACATTTACTGCTCTTGTTTCCATGCTGCTCCTGTCGTTGAGTTTGTTGCTTTGTTGTTGTTGTATGTACATATGTATGTATGTATGTATATTGCTTGACTCCTTGTCACCATTCGCTTGTCGCCTCAAATTTTATATTATGCCATTTTGTTTCGAATAATATTGTTTTCAACATTCAGTGGGCTTGCGTTTGTGCGTTATTGGCTACATTGATGTTACACTTTAAATAAATAAATAGTTACATGCATTTGTTGCAATCTGTTAAGCAATGAGGTCAGTCGTAAATTCATTCGTTATGTGAAATTTGTGTAGGAGCAGAAATTTGTTTCGTTTAAATTCCTGGCTTTACGACAAAATCGATAGGCAATTTTAAATGTGCCAAGCAGCGAGCTTTTATAATACATACATACATACATACATAAATACCATATATTTTTAACTAGTAGTTGTTAACTGTAAACTTTTTAAGCTTTTAGTAATACTGGTGATTCCAATCTTCTCAGGACATCTGAAGCATCGTAGATAAGCACGTCCACTTTATCAGGCCAGCGCCAATTTGTTCCACTCATTTTCACCGTCTTGACTTCGTGTTTTTTTCCTAATTGTGCATCGATTACAATCTTTACTATACCGGGAAATTTTTCTTCGTCGTAAATAACACTGGATCACAAATCTGTATTTTTCATACTCCAAGGAAGCTCCTATCCAATTCCTATGTATGTAGAATCGCCCGAGAGATTTGCAATTTACCGTTATTCAGGTAAAAAAAGTGGTTCCACTTAACCACGTATATTTTACGAACCAATTGAGCAACCGTAATACAAAATACGGCATATGAAAGAAAAAAATTCTCCATAAACGTGTACGCATTATTTTTCAATAAGCCTGATAGTTTCTGAGAAATTATTTAGACATTCAAAATTTTTTGTTTTTAATATTGTTATTGAGATTTGTACCACGATTTTGTTTATTAGAGAATATTGAAAAAGGAACAAAGTCTAAGCGATAGAAGTTATACCAGCTATTCCGGAGATCACCACATCTCCTCATCAGACTTCTTTTTTCTAGACTTCTGCAGGGATCAAACCCGCATCATCGATGTGCAAAGTCAGAAGCGCTAACCATTTTTTTTTTATACAAAAATTTAAACTTCAACAGGGGACAAATAAAAAAATTTAGCTATCAAATGAAAATATGCAAAGATTTTTTATATGAAAAAAGATCAGGAAATCATGCTAATCATAAGCCATGAACAAATGAGTAACGCTCTTCTACTTTAAAAATTTTTATATAATGGGGTGATAAATTTTAAAACCTACTTAAGTCCTTAATAATTATTATTATTAATGTCCCTTAAAGCTTAAACAGACGGCAGCGTTGATCCCGGACTAACTCGGACTTAATCCGGATCAACTGCAGTTAATTCCCGAGTTGATCCGGATCAACGCTGCCGTCTGTTTACGCTTTTAGCTTCTGATTATGTATTTTGTATAATTTTGCAGCTTATATACATATACTAATTTTTTTGATTATTGATATTATTCAGAGCTGCGGCCAAATCTTATTTTGAGTGGCGATTTTTGCCATTTTTTATGTTAAGTAAAATTATACTCGTTTAATGTAATAATCAGCCAGTGGAACACAAATATTAAATTACTTACTAACAAAAAAAAGCGTTTTTTTTAATAATTTCTGAACCGAATTCAATGAAATGCTAGTGTAAAATGTTGCGCCGCAAATACGTCCTTCTCTTCTTAAAGCTTTAACGTAAATGCGTGGTATAGCACGGAATAAAGAACATGTACAATTGAAGGAACGTAGATCCGTGACAGCCATTTAAACCTTAAATTATTACATATCATCGTGTTTTTTTTTTTTGTAATTATAAAAATGATCTCAAAATAATGATAATAAATTAAATTTTTGATACATTTTCAACATTTTACTGTATATAATAGAAATAACAAAATTTCTATAATGTCAATAATTCATTAGAATGTAGTGAACCACAGATATTTACCATTAAAATATTAACGTTTAGGTTAATAAAACTATAGTACGGAATTACCTCAACAATTTCTTTAGGGTTTAATTTAATCACAAAAAGAATTAGTGAGATAGTTTTTGTTGTAGTGTTGAAAAAACCCTATTTCCGTTTTAGGCACGAAATTATGTACCTTGTAAGCGAAATACGTATATAATTCCGTGAATCAGAAATTTTGAAGGTAGTTAAATCTACCGCGATGAATTTGGCAGTTACACAAACAATTAACAATGTTTAATGAATACTAAAACACAATCATGGTGAGAAAAATACTTTTCGTTAAATTTTTACAGCCTTAAGAAAATACACTACAACTTATAGACTGCCTAATATTATATAAATATAATCCATAAGTACAGCCAGAATAGACCTTATTACCTTCTTAAAGTTTATGCTGGTATTTTTTACCTGATCAAACATTCTACCAATTCCATATTTAAATAAAAAAATCGGAATTCAACGGAATAACGTACTACCCCGCAATTGTGTGCATTTACCTTAATCGAACCAAGGCCTCGACTTCCCGGAAAAAAAATTAGATTTCTATATTTCCTAACAATATTTTTGGTCGCGTCTAAAATGCTTTGTTAATATCTCGCCAATTTTCCTGAGGTGTTAAGATTTTGAATTAATTTGTAACCATGACATTTTTAGGCTTCCTTTAATACTTCGAAAACTTATCCGGCTGCACAAGCCGATAGCTCAATTAATCCATGCAATTATCTAATTATTCGATTAAGCTATCAATGCAAGTCGAATCGAAAAAGAGAGAAATACATATATAAACGCGTTCGCATAAAATTCCGCATTAAGTAATCTGCATAATTTGTTAAGCCACACAACTAAATAGAAACATTCGCATCGAAGCACACCAAAGAGAATTAGAGAAGATTACAAAACCAAACCAAAACAAAAAATGCCAACCATTTAGAAAGCGTGAAAAAGCAGCGTGCGCAGAATGCCTTGGAATGGAATGGCGCGAGCAGACCGGTTAATCAGCAAGCAAAACAAGGCAATCAAATGCATATCCAGGAATTCAATTCAAATCCAATTCAAAACCGGCAACAGGCAAGCTACCCAGCACTCCAGCAGAACAACATTGAGTCCAAGAGGTGGGCACCAAAGCACCATGCAGACAAGTGGACATTCGCACAGAGATGGCGTTGAATTCCGTGGAATGCGCAAAAGAAACAAAAGAACCGAATCGAGCCGCCTAGTGACTGCCGCGGATGACGCTGATGCTGGTGCAGCGGCAAGGTAAAGTAAAGCAATCGGAATTGGACGGAAGTGCAGCCATGCAGCATTGGAGGAAGGCCATCGAGCCATCGAGCCATCGCACCATCGAGAGTCAGCAAGCCAGCGAATCATTGCGGCGGCTATCACAACTGGCGATGGTAATTGCAGGTTATGCGCCCAAACATTTTACGCCGCGCGGCAAACGATCAGCGGCCATGCAGTTAGCACTACTGCTGTGCTATAAGACAGTCGGATAGACAGACGGGACAGACAGGCAGGCTAGAAGGCAGGCAGTTGGACTCCCAAACAGCCGGCAGTTAGCGGCGCGTAGCGATTGTTGCACGTCGCAGCTTATGGTAGCACCGCATGTCTGTGCGCCCCTGTGTTGCCGCTTTTGCTGCTGTTCGCTTTGTACGCGCTTGCTGCTTGGTGCTACATAAGTGAATGACTACTTTGGATAATGATTACCCTCGATAGTAATTCGTTATTTCTGGCTGGGTAATGAATGTTCAACGAACGACGACAAATGCGGCTCTGTGCCGGTTGGGGATGGCAGCACAAACCAGCAAGAGACCAACCAAGACATCCTATTTAGGCGTCGCAAGATGCCAGTTTAAGGTGCGCAAGTGAGTGAGTGAGTGTGCTGTAATGTAGCAATTGATGTCTCGAAATGGCACTAGTGACGACCGAATGCAAGCAGCTTTGGGGATTGTGCGGACGAGCGCGCGATGTTTTGATTGCCCTTGAATGCATTTTGTGCGAAATTGGTAACATTTCCGATGACTTTTTGATATATTCTGCTATTCTGTTTTTTTTTTTACTTGTCTCTTACTCGTATACTTCCACAATTCTGCTGTTGTTAATGATGAAGCTATTTTTAATCGATCACTTACGCCTTTGGCAATGCAGTTGAGCAGCTTTGAAGTTTTAAGTATTAGGAAAATTTCTACCATTCTCTGGACTTTTGAAATATATTTTTTGAGATTTTCGAAGGACATTATGTTTTTATACCCGAGCGCACTTGTGCACAAGGGTATTATAACTTTGTTCACATAACGGTTGTTTGTAACAGGCAAAACGAATCGAGATAGATATAGACAAATGTATACATAAATGATCAGAATGAAAAGAGAAATTGATTAAGCGGTGACTGTCTGTCCGTCCGTCCGTCCGTCCGTCTGTGCACACGATAACTCTAGTAAAAATTGAGATATCTTAACGAAACTTGGTACGTGAACTTCTTTTGGGCGTGGGACGGATGGTATTGAAAATGGGCGAAATCGGATAATAACCACGCCTACCTCCCATATAACGGTAATTTTAAGAAATACGAAAACTGCGATATTTTAGTAACTACTGAAGATAATTCACTCAAAATTGATACTTACAATGAGTTTCAGACGGAAAACATGAATATTATAAATTTTTGGAAAATGGGCGTAGCCACGCCCACTTATGGTTACATGTGTATATCTTGGTAACCGCTGCACCAATTTCTTC
>NW_023464212.1:0-11571 GCF_013731165.1 Rhagoletis pomonella | reverse complement strand
TTTTACAAAGACAGATTTAGTTTTAATGAATTCTGGTCTAGAATCGTTTGTAGTTTGTAGTTTAAAACTTTTTTTTAGTTGTAGCTTTCTCATACTTGCACTGTATTACACTAAAATTTAATGGGCTAAAAAACTGCATACTCAACTTTTTTCTAGAGAGCGTAAGTAAAAAGTGCAGTGTTTGAATGAAATTTTGCAGAATTTTCTTTAATTTTGCCTAAGGCTTGGAACTCTGATGTTTGTGGGCTTTGTCATAGAATTAACCATATTTTTATAAAAAATTTGCGAAATATTAAATATTTATAAAATAATTGCCCGTATTGTAAAAAATTCGCTGTTCCTAAACTTTATTGACTGACAGTAAGTGCGTAATGTGTTTTTGTTTCTTAATGTATATGAAGTTTTTTCCAGCTACAGTTTTAAATTTTATGAATTCTGGTCTAGGATCGTTTGTAGTTGGTTTTAGTTTATTTTTTTTTTTTAATTTTAAAATAAGCGTAATGCGTTTTTTTTTTTAATTTGAATGAAGTTTTTTACAAAGACAGTTTTAATTTTAATGAACTCTGGTCTAGCATCGTTTGTAGTTTTAAAATTTTTTTAGTTGAAAAATAAGTGCATAATGCGTTTTTTTTTTTTTATATGATGTTTTTCACAGCTACAGCTTTAATTTTGTAGTAGTGTGTTTAATGCGTTTTTTGTTAATATATATGAGTTTTTTTACAGCTACAGCTTTAATCTTAATGAATTCTGGTATAGAATCGTTTGTACTTGATTGTAGTTTAAAGTTTTTTTTTAGTTGCAAAATAAATGCATAATGCGTTTCCTTTAAATTTATATGAAGTTTTTCCCAGCTACAGTTTTAATTTTAATGAATTCTGGTCTAGGATCGTTTGTAGTTTATTGTAGTTTGAATTTTTTTTTTAGTTTTAAAATAAGTGCGTAATGCTTTTTTTTTTTATTTTGTATGTAGTTTTTTGTAGCTGCAACTTTAATTTTAATGAATTCTGGCCTAAAATCGTTTGTAGTTTAAAAATTTTTTTAGTTGAAAAATAGGTGCATAATGCGTTTTTTTAAATTTATATGATGTATTTTACAGCTACAGCTTTAATTTTGTAGTAGTTTGTATAAAGTAGTAGCTGCAACTTTAATCTTAATAAATTCTGGTCTAGATTCGTTTGTAATTGATTGGAGATTTAAATTTTTTTTAGTTGAAAAATAGCTGCGTAACTCGTTTTTTACAAAGTTTATATGAAGTTTTTTACAGCTACAGCTTTAATTATAATGAGCTGTGGTCTAGAATTGTAGTTGATCGAAGTTTTAAATTTTTTTTAGTTGAAAAATAAGTGCATAACGAGTTTTTTAAAAAATTTATATGAAGTTTTTTACAGCTACAGTTTTAATTTTAATGAAGTTTTAATTTTTTTTTAGTTTAAAAATAAGTGCATAATGCGTTTTTTTTTAATTTATGTGAAGTTTCTTACAGTTTCAGCTTTAATTTTAATGAATTCTGGCCTAGGATCGTTTGTACTTGATTGTAGTTTTAATTTTTTTTTAGTTGAAATATACATAAGCGTGTATTGTGCTTTTTTTAATTTATATGAAGTTTTTTACAGCTACAGTTTTAATTTTAATGAATTCTGGTCTAAGAGCATTTGTGGTGGATTGTACTTTAAATTTTTTTAGTTTTAAAATAAGTGCGTAATGCGTTTTTTACAGCCGCGGCTTTAATTTTAATGAATTCTGGTCCAGAATCGTTTGTAGTTGATTGTAGACTAACATTTTTTTTAGTTTAAAAATAAGTGCGTTTTTTTAAATTTATATGAAGTTTTTTACAGCTGCAGCTTTAATTTTAATGAAGTTTGTTTAATGCGTTTTTTTAAATATATATGAATTTTTTTACAGCTAAAGCTATAATCTTAACGAATTCTGGGCTAGAATCGTTTGAAGTTGATTGTAGTTTTAATTTTTTTTTTAGTTGAAAAATAAGTGCTTAATGCGTTTCTTTTAAATTTATATGAAGTTTTTTACAGCTACAGCTTTAAATTAAATGAATTCTGGCTTAGAACCGTTTGTAGTTAATTGTAGTTTTATTTTTTTTTTAGATGAAAAATACATAAGTGCGTAATGTGCTTTTTTTAGTCAATATGAGGTTTTTCCTCGCTACTCGACTCTCACGCCTGCTCTCAGAGAGCACTCTTCAACAAACCGACATATGCGAGCAGTGGAACCACATTTCCCGCTCATTAAGTACCGCCGCCGAAGAAGTAGTCGGATTTCAGCGAGCCCGAAAGAACAACTGGTACGATGAGGAGTGTCAGGAAGCTGCAGAGAAAAAAGATGCCGCCTACAGGGCCACGCTGCGATCGGGCGCAACGCGCGCTATGTGGGACCGCTATAGGGATCTGAAGAGGGAAGCGAGACGTATTTTCCGCAACAAGAAGTGAGAGGCAGAAATACGTGAGTGCGAAGAGCTTGAAATGCTGGCCGACAGGAGGAATGCCCAAAAATTTTACCTGAGAGTTAGGCGACTTACGGAAGGTTTAAAGACCAGGGCGTACTCCTGTAAGAACAATAATGGCGACCTAGTAACTGATGTCCAGAGCGTACTTAAATTATGGAGGGAACACTTTACCGCCCTACTAAATGGTAGCAGCACGAAAAGTTGTGGAGAAGAAGAACCCGAGCCCGCAGTCGATGATGACGGAGTCGACGTTCCACCGCCTGACTATGACGAGGTACGTATAGCAATAACGCGGCTGAAAAACAACAAAGCCGCTGGAGCTGACAGCCTGCCAGCTGAGCTATTCAAGTACGGCGGCGAGGAGTTGATAAGGTGCATGCATCAACTCTTGTGCAGAATATGGTCAGATGAACGCATGCCCGACGACTGGAATTTAAGTGTGCTCTGCCCAATCCACAAGAAAGGTGACCCCGCCATTCGCGCCAACTACCGCGGGATCAGCCTTCTAAGCATAGGTTACAAGGTCTTATCGAGCGTATTGTGTGAAAGACTGAAGCCCACCGTCAATGAACTGATTGGGCCTTATCAGTGTGGCTTTAGACCTGGCAAATCCACCATAGACCAGGTATTCACAATACGCCAAATCTTGGAAAAGACCCGCGAGAAAAGGATCGACACTCACCACCTATTTGTCGACTTTAAAGCCGCTTTTGACAGCACTAAAAGGAGTTGCCTATACGCCGCTATGTCTGAATTTGGCATCCCCTCAAAACTCATACGGCTGTGTAAAATGACGTTGAGCAATACCACCAGCTCCGTCAGAATTGGAAAAGACCTCTCCGAGCCGTTCGCCACAAAACGGGGTTTCAGACAGGGCGACTCCCTTTCATGTGACTTCTTTAATCTGATGTTGGAGAAGATAATAAGAGCTGCAGAACTGAACCGCTCAGGAACAATTTACTACAAGAGCGTGCAATTGCTGGCTTATGCCGATGACATCAACATCATCGGTAACAAAAACCGCGAAGCCTGTTCTGCCTTTTCCAAGTTGGATAGGGAAGCAAAGCGCATGGGTCTGGTGGTAAACGAGGACAAGACGAAGTATCTCCTGTCATCAAACAAACAGTCAGCACATTCGCGCCTTGGCACCCACGTCACTGTTGACAGTTACAATTTCGAGAAAGTAGAGAATTTCGTTTACTTGGGAACCAGCATTAACACCGATAATTATGTCAGCATTGAAATCCAACGTAGAATCACTCTTTCCAACAAGTGCTACTTTGGACTGAGTAGGCAATTTAGGAGTATAGTCCTCTCTCGACGAACGAAAACCACGCTCTATAAGTCACTCATCATGCCCGTGCTGGTATATGGCGCAGAAGCATGGACAATAACAACATCCGATGAGGCGGCTCTTGGGGTGTTTGAGAGAAAGATTTTGCGGAAGATTTACAGTCCTTTACGCGTTGGCGACGGCGAGTACCGCAGACGATGGAACGATGAGCTGTATGAGCTTTACAACGATATGGACATAGTGCAGCGAATTAAAATACAGCGGCTCCGCTGGCTTGGTCATGTCGTTCGAATGGACACCGACGCTCCAGCTCTGAAAGTATTCAACTCGGAACCCGCTGGTGGTAGCAGAGGAAGAGGAAAGATCAGGTGGAGAAGGACTTGGCTTCACTTGGCGTTTCCAATTGGCGTCAGTTGGCACAGAGGAGAAACGACTGGCGTGCTTTGCTGAACTCGGCCAAAATCGCTTAGGCGGTTACAGCGCCAAAAAAGAAGGTGAAGATGAGGTTTTTCCATGGTTTTTAAATTTTTCCATTTCCATTTTCCATTTCAAGTCAAGTGAAAAGAGTGCATCCGTTTGCGGAATTTTAAATGATTTACAGAATACTTTATCGGGAAATGTAGCTTAAAAAATTTGGGCCTAAAAAGATGATATTCTTAAAATAGATAAGATGAACTTAAAATGTTTTGTTTGTTCACAGATTTTCACACAATGTGAAATTCTTTTTAATCATATAAAAAATGTCCATACTTTATCAACAAATGAATTGTTTATATGTGGATTTTGTAACTGTAATCAAAATTTCACATCTTTCAAAGCATTTTGTTAACACATGCGAAGGGAAAGTAAGAGATATTGTACAACAACCAATTTATTTAATTTAAATTATTCAAATGAAATCTTAAATACTGACACAACTATTGTTCCTGCTTAACAAAGTTGTGAACATATAAGTAGCGGTCACAGTAACACTTCTTATTTGTCAGTAGATAGTATGAAAGAAGGTTGTTTGAAGTTTTCTTGAAATAATTATTCTAAAAAGAAAATTCCGAGAAAAGAAACAATTGAATTGCAAAAAGAAGTCACAAACTTCATTATTTATCCAATAAGGAACGAAATAACAAATATTTTGAATAATTTTGACGCACGAAATCCGTCAGATGTAAAAAACTGTATAAAAAAATTGGTTTCATTTTGTAGCGATCCATTTGAAGAAATAAATTCTGAATACAAACTTATCAAAACTCTAGAAGAAATTTATCTATACGAGACTCCTAAAATTATTCAAATTGACAATTCAATTCGCTGTTTGCAAATTAAACATGTTAGTAAGCTTGATGCTACTGTAGTAAAAGGTATACTATTCCCTATCAAATTTCAAATCAGGAAATTCTTTGAAATACCAGATGTGTATGAAAGTTTTGCTGAAATTATGACGACCTTATCAGTTGATTATTCAACTCTAAAAAAACTTCATTAATTGTAAATTATGGCAACAAAAAAAAACAAAAAATTATCCCGTAAAAGTTGTAATTCCTTATTTACTCTATTTCGACGATTTCGAAGTCAACAACCCTTTGGGTTCGCACTGTTCATCTCTTTTGGAAACTTGTTACTAATTTCCTACAGCTCCAGCACAAACTATTTACTGTATTCATTGCAGCTCTATTCAAATCGAAAGATGTTAAAACTTTCGGTTATCCCAAAGCATTTTTTAAATTGATAGAAGTCCTCAACGACTTAGAAGAGAATGGTATAGATATAAAAACTTCAAGTGGAAATAAACGAGTCTTTCTTTGCTTGGGCTTAATAATCGGAGATAACTTAGCATTAAATAATACTCTCGGCTTTTCTGGATCTTTTTCCTCAAACTATTTTTGCAGATTTTGTAAAGTTAATAAAACAGAAACTAGATCAGCGTTTATGGAAGAGTTTGAGAAATTGCGAAATAAAATAAAATATGATGAAGACATTTCACAGAATGATTTTGGAAACACAGAAAGAAAATTGAATTTTTAATAAAATACATAGTTTCCATGTTACAGAAAATTATTCTGTTGATATATTACATGATATCTTCGAGGGCGTATTGAAATATAGTTTTTGTAACATCATCCTGCAATATATCAATAAGAAAACTTTTGATTTGGAACTTTTAAATCTTCGGAAACAAAATTTTAACATTGGCGAAACGGAAAATGGGAGGTAATCATCTCCTCTGCAGTTGCATCACATTAAATCATTTCATTTATTGACATAGTAGAAAGAGATGATGTTTTGTGGAAATTTGTTTTAAATCTTATAGAGCTATTAGACTTGTTGCTATTATCTGAATATACGAGCTTAGATATAATAAATTTAAAATCTCATATATCCGCTCATAACAGCGAATATGTGAAGCTTTTTAACGACACTCTAAAACCAAAATATCATCTTCTTATCCATTACTGTAGAGTTCTTGAATATTCTGGTCCCTTTAAAATTGCTGTGGACGTTACCTTTTGAATCTAAACATAGAGAATTGAAAGAATATGCAAAAAATATTACTTCAAGAAAACACTTAACGCTGTCTTTAGCACTAAAGTTTTCAGTAATATTTTCCAAAACTATTAGCAATTTTGAAAACACCGATTGTTTTCTTGGCAAAACAAAAAGCTTCTTGTATTGGATACAATTAAAAACTATGTTTAATGAGGACCAACTGAGCGAGTGTATATGTTTTTTGAGTTTAAAACGGTATAATACATTGTATAAAAGGAATTTTATTATTATTTATTATTTTTTTTTATGATCCTAATTTTTCCGCTTTTCAAATACTTGAGATTTTCGTAATGAATGAGAAAACTATCTTATTTTGCGAAAAAATGAATACACTAACGTATAATCCAAATTTTTTGTTATACGAAGTCGGCTCCAGAACCTCTGATTTTAAACTCTTCAACATAAATGAATTAAAATATCCACCAATTCATCTCTATGCAGTTCAAAATCAATCATTTTTGAGACCAAAACACTTCTTTTAATGCACATATTTATTTGTAAATCCCCTTTATGTAATTATTACTTATTTCTTTTGTACTTTGCGTAATAAAAACAAATATATACATCCATAAATGGGAAACTAACCGAGTGTTTTATTTTTAATGCAGAAAATACTCCACATTTTGAGAATACTTTCCTTAAAAGGCACGAAAATTTAACTCATTTTTAAGAAACCTTTCCCACGAGAATAAGAAATGCTTCTTAGACTGTTTCCTCCGTTTTAGGAAATTTTTTTTTGGGTACAGTTTTAATTTTAATGAATTCTGGTCTAGGATCGTTTGTAGTATATTGTAGTTTGTTTTTTTTTTTTTAGTATTAAAATAAGTGCGTAATGCGTTTTTTTAAATTTGTATTAAGTTGTTTGCAGCTGCAGCTTTAGTTTTAATGGATTCTGGTCTAAAATCGTTTGTAGTTTTACATTTCTTTTTGGTTGAAAAATAAGTGCATAATGCGTTTTTTTTTTTATTTATATGAAGTTTTTGTACAGCTACAGCTTTAATTTTAATGAATTCTGGTCCAGAATGGTTTGTAGTTGACTGTAGATTTAAATTTTCTTTTAGTTGAAAAATAGCTGAGTAATGCGTTTTTTATGACAACATCAAGGCGCACGCCACAAACCGGAGGAGAAGCTCGGCCAAACACTAACATATGTGTAAGCGCCAATCTATTATTATTATTATTATTATTAATGCGTTTTTTATAAATTTTATATGAAGTTTTTTACAGCTACAGCTTTAGTTATAATGAACTCTGATCTAGAATCGTAGTTGATCGAAGTTTTGAATTTTTTCTTAAATAAAGTGCATAATGCGTAATTTAAAAAAATTTATATGAATTTTTTTACAGCTACAGCTTTAATTTTAATGAGGTTTTAATTTTTTTTTGTTGAAAAATAAGTGCATAATGCGCTTTTTTTAATTTATATGAAGTTTCTTACAGCTATAGCTTTAATTTTAATGAATTCTGGCCTAAGATCGTTTGTATTTGACTGTGGTTTGCCTTTTTTTAATTTATACAAAGGTTTGTACAGCTACAGCTTTAATTTTAATGAATTCTCGTCTAGAATCGTTTGTAGTTGATTGTAGTTTAATTTTTTTTCTAAGTTAAAAAATAAGTGCATAATGCTTTTTTTTTTAAAGTTATATGAAGTGTTTTACAGCTACAGCTTTAATTTTAATGAATTCTGGTGTAGAATCGTTTGTAGTTGGTTGTAGTATACATTTTTGTTTAGTTTTAAAATAAGTACGTAATGCGTTTTTTTTTAATTTATGTGAAGTTTTTTACAGCTACAGCTTTAGATTGAATGAATTCTGGTCTAGAATCGTTTGTTGTTGATTGTAGATTTACAATTTTTTTTAGTTGAATAATAAGTGCATAATGCTTTTTTTAAATTTATATGAAGTTTTTTACAGCTACAGCTTTAATTTTAATGAATTCTGATCCAGAATCATTTGTAGTTGATTGTAGTTTTAAAATTTTTTTAGTTGAAAAATATGTGCATAGTGCGTTTTTTTTAATTATATGAAGTTTTTTACAGCTACAGCTTTCATTTTAATGAATGCTGGTCCAGAATCATTTGTAGTTGATTGTAGCTTTAAAATTTTTTTTAGTTGAAAAATAAGTGCGTAATGCGTTTTAGTTTTAAATTTATATGAAGTTTTTTACAGTTAAAGCTTTAATTTTGATGAATTCTGGTCTAGAATCGTTTGTAGTTGACTGTAGTTTAAAAATTTTTGTTTTATTTGAAAAATAAGTGCATAATGCGTTTTTTTAAATTTAAATGAAGTTTTTTACAGCTACAGCTTTAGTTTTAATGAATTCCGTTTAGAATCATTTGTAGTTGCTTGTAGTCTACGTTTTTTTTTAAATTTAGATGAAGGTTTTTACAGCTACAGCTTTAATTTTAATGAATTCTGGTCTTTTAAACTTTTTTTGGGTTGAAAAATAAGTGCATAATGGGTTTTGTAAAACATGCATATGAAGTTTTTTACTGCTACAGCTTTAGTTTTAATGCATTATAATCCAGAATCATTTGTAGTTGATTGTAGCTTTACCAATTTTTTTTAGTTGAAAAATAAGTGCATAATGCGTTTCTTTAAATTTAAATGAAGTTTTTTACAGCTACAGCTTTAATTTATTTATTTATTTATTTAGTGAAACTATCCTAATACAACAAGGGTAAACCTTACAATTATTAGAGCTAGTTACGACAGATTACAATCTCCAATATAAGATTTGCTTAGATATTTTAGTTTGCAAGTATTACCAAAAGAAAACAATCAAGTAAAAACATACAAGAAAAACAATAAAAGTACTTACGAATTAACATTATCTGACTTAGCGCTAACATGCCTTCTAAGTTCGCATCTAAAGGTGTTCATGCTACTTATAGATATTAAATTTTGGGGAAGAGAATTTCAGAGTCGATTCACCTGCACCAAGAACTGCCTTTCTGACGTCAGTGTTTTGTATCTAGCAGCGAATAGTTTAGAGTTTCTCACGGATTTCGTGGCAGTTATTCTGAGGGCGAGATACCCTGTTCTTTCGAGTAGTTAATTTTATGCAAAAGTAAGAGGGATCTGAACTGAAGGAGCTTATCCAGGGACATGGCATAGATTGACTCAGCAAGATGGGAAATGTGATCTCTTGCCTTTATTCCGAACGCATAACGAGTAATATTGTTAAACAGCACATTGAGCTTGTGTTTGCACGCATAATCACAATTAGCGAAAATTTCACAACCATACAATAAAGAGGGCATAAGATATGTCTTAACGATTAAAATGCGAATTCGTTGAGGGACGAAGTGTTGCGTAGACCAGAGCGCGCGAAGCATTCCGTATAGTTTTCCTACTACTAAATTTATGTGACTATCCCAAGTTAATGTTTTTTTGAAGATAATTCCTACATTTTTGGCCGTCTGTACATAATTTATACACGTGCCACCAAGCATGATTTTTGGAAGGGTCGAAGTATCAAGGGGCTTTCTAGAGACGACAAGCACTTGTGACTTCTTAGGGTTAAGAGTTAGTGCATTGTCGGATGCACATTTGTTAATACGGCATAAGTCATGGTTGATTTTAACAATACAGTCGTACATATCATTGGGCTTGCAAGAACGATAAACCTGAACATCATCAGCATACAAGTTAGAGCTCATATCGGTAACGATAGCCTTTAGATCATTAATTTACAAAGAAAAAAGAAGGGAACCAAGAATGGATCCTTGCGGAACACCCCTGCTTAGTATTAATTGAGATGATGTCAATGGCCCACTACAGACCACTTGTGATCTATTTCCTAAGTAAGAGGCAATTAACTTTAAAGAAGTAGGGGAAAGTCGTCGATGGATTCGCGAATGTCTTCAATAGCATCAGTCAGCGCAGTTATACAGTTATGTCCTTTTCGGAACCCGGATTGCCGTTTATGTAAAAGGGAGTGCTTAGAAAGAAACGCGTTTAACTGCTTATGCAAAACTAACTCAAATGCCTTCGAAAGATAGGGTAAAATTGCGATTGGTCTGAGTTCACCGTCGGCTTGAGCAATCGGCAAAATTTTAGCGGTTTTCCAACATTTTGGGAAAACGGATGTGGTTAGTATTGTGTTAAAAGAGTGAGTAATATACGGAAGTAGAACCGGTATGACAGCTTTTAGAAAAACAGGGTGTATACCATCTGTCCCAACAGCATTAGACTTAATTGAGAGAAAACATTCAAGGACGTCGGACTGATCTACACACGAAAAACTAAAACTTATATCATTTGGTAGAGAACAAGGTAGACTAATGCTAGTGTTTGTGACTGGGGGTGCCGAAATATTTACAAATTTTTTATTTAAAGAATCAAGATCTTCCGAAGCTTGAAAACTGTTAACTTTAATCTTACCAAGACCGATAGTTTTGATTTTTTGCCAGGTTTGTTTGCTACCGATTGCCTTTGCAAAATTATTTTCAAAATACTTGGCTTTGGCACTTCTAACCATTTTAACAACCGCCTTCCTTAAAACTGTAAACTGATTGTGAAAATCCATCGTTCTATATCTTTTCCAACGATCATACATTTTATTCCGATTCTCGATAGCTTTTTTAATTTCCGAATTAAATCAAATGTTTTCATAAACTCGCCTAATCTTTGTATTAATGGGAACATGCGTGTTAAATAGTTTTAATAAATTCTGCTGTAAATATTGCGTTTGGTCATCAGTAGATGCCAATTTCTTTACATCGTGCCAATCAATTTTATTTACGTCACTGTTAAGTTTAACATAGTCTATGTCAAGGGTTGTTAAACTTTTAAGATGATGGAACCCTTACTAAACACCTTTCATTTTATGGAACCTCACATCAAATTACTAAAAATCAAAGGCAGTGCAATTCAAATATGAATAAAAACTTTACTAGAAATAGTATACATACTTTAAATTTTAATGTGAAGAAAGAAATTGTTTCACTGTTATTAATTATTGTATAAAATAGTACTTCGATATAATGTCTGAAAGCTGTATGAGCATTTCTGGGGTAGCATCCAACTTTGACCTGAATCTGTTTTTTATATAAGTGTAAGCGGAAAACCCTATTGACAGAGTACGATGTGACAGAAGGAAGCAAAGTACCAAACCGATATTACTACTACCATCCGAAAAATAATCTGACTAAGACTTCAGGTGATTTACCAAGTGCCTAGTCATGACACTTCACATTTCATTTGGCAATTCATCGCGTTCCTTGTAGAAAGTTGTGTATAACCCTTTGGCTACAGCGGCCAACAACAAATAC
>NW_023464211.1:0-11572 GCF_013731165.1 Rhagoletis pomonella | reverse complement strand
TTAACATTAACATTAACATTAACATTAACATTAACATTAACATTAACCTTAACATTAACATTAACATTAACATTAACATTAACATTAACATTAACATTAACATTAACATTCACATTAAGAATAACGTTAACATTAGCATCAACATTAACGTTAATATTAACATTACATTAACATTAAGATTCACATTGGTATTAACATTAACAAGAAGATTAAAACTAAGATATAAAATTATAATTGAGATTGAGATGATTAATATACTGCAGAAAAAACTCTTATAATATTATAAGCCTTACGGATAAAAGGAACAAAATTTCTCTTCAGTCGTGCGTGAAATCAACACACATTTTTTGTTCCTAACAGCGGTCGGCCTCGTTACGAATTGGCAAACCTTCGAGTGTCTTTCTAACATGAAAAAGCTTCTCAACAAACCGTTAGACCTATCGAAGAAACTCCCAACTGACTTGAAAATCAAGAGTTTACTGATACAGTAAAGAAAATAATTTCTTCGCTTCAGTACTAAGTAGTAGTATTTTCTGCTGGGCACGTGCATGTACTTACATACATATGTACACAGTGGCGGATTTAAATATTTGCCGCCCCTAGGCAATTCATAACTTGCCGCCCTTTTTTCACGAAAAAAAAAATATATATATATATCAAATATGATTGTTATTGTCAGTGCTTTATTACAATATAGTAAAACACGATGTATTCTGCACTGAAATGCTTTAGAGGTTTGGACAAGTAGAATCCAATTATCAGGACATTGAAGTAGCGCTATGCGAGTATACAAAATAAAATCGCTCATCCGGAAGATTTTTTGACCTCGCGCAAGACAAACAGAAGACCATACACAGATACACTGCCTAATTTGACATACGACGGAAGCTGACCTTCAGATTATTCACGTTATGATACACTTATGAAAAACTGGTGGGCTTGGAATCAAGAATTTTCTCGAAAATGCACGCTCGTTTTTCGGCAGTGTTGTCAAGTGTGGTAACCTTTTAGATGATTTTCGTTCTCGGGGCAGCGTGTCGGCTGTTTCTTTGCGTCACGCGCAGGCGCGCCGTCAGGTTTCTAAGCCGCGTGAATGAAAGTTAAATGGAAATTTCAACGACTGCTATACTAAGGAAAAATTCGCAGCGTAATTCTAATTTTGAATTGTATTGAATGAGATGAATTATTAATAATATTTTACAGACACAAACACAATTTCAAGTGCAGCTGAATCCAAATAAATTTTTTTCTTTTAATTTACCTGTCTTAAATTTTGCCGCCCCTTAATTCTGCCGCCCTAGGCTTCAGCCTATGTTGCCTGTACGATAAATCCGCCACTGTATGTACATATACACATGTATATATATACATGTATATATATACATATGTAAGAATGCTTGCATTCAAGAGGAAATCAAATAAATAATTTATTTAGTGCAATAACAAGCTGCCGGTTTGTAATCAAAAATTTACGAATCCTTACTTATTGAATTAAATGTAGGTTTATTTTTTATTTTACAACATATGTACATACAATGTGCATTGTTTAGCATTGCTTGCAACAACAACAACACGCTTTTAAGGTTTGCCACACTCAGTTGTACAATTTACATACATAAATAAAAGGGTAATCTATATTTATTTTTGTACATTTTATTGAGCCACCATCGTGTGTAAATCATTTTAAATGTATTCATATACATACATACATACATATCGACATATGTACATATGTGCAAATTTACAAATATACTCTTTTGCATTCATCAATGCAAGACAAATCTGTAATGCAACAAAAGAAACTTTCATTCGTGCAACAATTAATAAATAAATATTTAACATTGAATAGAGAATTGAAAGTGCCAACGTGTTACAAACACAAAAATGTTGATGTAGGTGTGTTTGTGTGCAATTTTTACTGCAGCTTCATACCCAATACATAGTTAGCTATAGTCTCAAGCAGTTGAGAAAATTTTGAAATTTCGTATTGAGCAAAAATGATTTGTCAAAGAATTCTCAAATTGAAAATAAAGTTTGTTCATTTGCAAAAAAGCACATATGAAATTTGTTGGGAAAACAAGGCTACACTACCACCCTTTTAGACTACCCATAATTGTAAGCACTAAAGTTAATAACACTCTAAAAACTCTGTTTAAAAATGCGACTATAATTCGAGTATATTTTTGTTTATTTTTAAAATTTTTTGGTAAATTTCCACAATGAATATGTATTTTTCTCGTTTACACATTTTCGTGTATAAAAATCGTTTTTGTTTGGGGCTTTACACAATTCTGCGGGTGAAATCAAACAGCAGATGTGTATTTTGTAGCTTGTACACGCTTTCGCTGTAAATTTACGCACACCACAGCAGCTATATTACACTCTGAAAAGTCCGAAATTTAAACAAACTATTCGTTGAATACTCGCATGTAATTTCGCGAATAATAAGGTAGGAAATCAGTAACCTACCTTTTAGCTAGGAAATCTACACAATTTTTTTTTAGAGTGAAGATAGAAAGCCGATAATTTTTGCGCAAATGCCAAAAGATGAGTGTAAATTACATATTTGATTTAAGCTCGCGAGCTATCTTTTTCAAGTGAAGTAGCGCTACTTATTGATAAGACAGTAAGCAAGTAATTTTTAAGCAAAAAACAAAACCGACTTCAATTCTCATATAAAAATTTAAGAGTAGATACTGTTAATTTTTTCAAGGTACACGAAATTAGTATGGGGCCACCTTTCCTTTAACAAAAGAATTATGGAAATCGGTTAACGTGGTCCAAAGTTATGCGCTAACATACATTAAAAAAAAGAAAATATTCCGACGAATTGATAACCTCCTCATTTTTTTTGGAAGTCGGTTAAAAACGATACCAAATCGTGACAAAATAATTTTCAAATATACGTATTTTGAACACAATTGCGTACTGGGTTGTCATAGATACGTAAATACACATACTAAAGTACATAAGTACTTAAGTAAATCTCTTTTACGCTAGAATAATTTGTATGCAAATTTGACATTTAAACAAATCAACAAGTTTTCGCTTGCATTCACGCACTGATTGCGAAAAATAATTTACTTAACATTTGTGCATAGACTCATTTGCAATTCGTAATTTATTAGGAAATGATTAAAATAACTTTCTTGACATTTTTTTTTGGCTCTTATTATAAAATGTAGATTATATTATTTACGATGAATTCAAAAAGAGCTTGACTGCAATGTATGACATTTATTCTTTGTAATAATTGAAGAGATTTTTCGACTGCAAATCTCGTTAAGGCAGTCGTATACATACTATAATAATAACCTACATATCAAGCCTTTTTAAGGGGTTTCTTGAAGTAAGGGTCGAAACGGCCCTTTCCGGCGAGAGCTGATGGGTTAAAATGTTCCACAAAAAAAAAATACCATTTTTTACTATATACACCAGCCCTTTAATTGCGCTCAGAGATCTATTTTAATCATTTTTGCGAGCTAACTTTTGCAAACCCATCGAGTGTTTTATTACTGGATAAGTATACGTTCAGAAAATGTTAACAAAAGTCTGGGCTGGTTTCGGCTGTCGCAAAGTGTAATATCTAACTTTTTCCATTTTTATCGAAAAGGTGTTACCTCAATGGTGGTCCCATACTAATTTGGTATAGTTACGATCATTGGATCAGGAAGAGCCTAACGGTACTCCTAAGGTTTTAAACGAGAATTGAAGTCAATTGTATTTTTTGTTAAAGATTACTTGTTTCTCATTCCAACTACTTTTGCAAGAACAATTTTAACTATTAAAAAAAAAAAACAATTTAAAGATTAAAATGCGATCACAATTACTTAGTAAACTGAGGTTTATTTTCATTCTTAGCATTTTTATTATATATTTAAGTACATATATATACTGCGAACTCACCACCAAAAACGTTATGATGTAATAGCTTGTAACTTACCTAAAATGAAAAGAAAAGCATATTATAACATTTTTATTAAAATTCATAAAAAATCAAATATAAATAAGTGGAAACATATTTTCATTAGTTAGTATGATAAGTTGATTTTGCATCAACAAATGGAGGAGTAATGGTATGTGTGATTATATCTAAGAATCCAGCAAGAAACACGATTGCCACAGAAAGTAATATAGCAGAATCTAAAGAGATAAACTCTTGTAAACTACACTTATTTATTACTGATAAGCGAGCAGAAAATAATAAGTTTGAAAATATCCCAGATTATTCTTCGCATTAACATGTTTTAGAGCGTAACAGGTAGTTTTTCAACTATGTATATTGAAGATGATAGTAAACCAAAAAACTAAAAGATTACCATGGGTGAAATTTGTATTGTATTTGGTTATACATTACGCTGGTCCAAAAATACATTTGAAAACCGGAAAGACCGAATTTTAATGCTCTCATCCCCTCGGGTTGTTCTATATCGAAAAATATATTCGTGTTTTTTTTTTTTATTTCGAAGTCAAAAAAAATTAGAGGTCGCTGTATGCGCTCAAAGTTATCCACGACTTTTAATGGTGAAATAAAAAAATTTTAAAATATAGACATGCTATTCTATACCATCTCTACGAAAAATTGTGTTTTTTTCTCATATAAATTACATCCTGGTACAAGAGATGAAAGTAATATATAATCGCCCGTCCGAGAACAATGATGGTCTAACGCGAAATGTAATAGCTACGTTCTATGGGAAATCTGGCAGAAACGATGATACGATTCAGCTCACAGCTCACAGCTCATCTCCAGCGTTGGAAAGTGGCTGAATACCCCTGTAATGCTCTTTTTCTGAAGTTCGTTCTTGAAGTTCGTCCTTGTATTGCAACAGCCTTTGAATACGCTTCTCGGTTTTTTGTATAGATACATATGTATATATTTTTTATTTTGGAAATAAATTATAATTTTTTTTTTTTAATAAATTTAATTTGTAGCACAATTATAAAGCAAAATTCAAAAAAGGCATTTATGTCAGATAATTAATATGGCTAAACATTTTTTGAGTGAAACTACCTTCTTTTTTTCCACAGTGGTTCATCCTAAAGCTTTTGACTTTTTAACCATTTTTTCTTTTCATGTAACTAAAAACGCTATCAAAAACTAGTTTTAGGTATTTCAATGTTCACCTAATATGGTCCATATTAAGGAAAAGGAAATTCTTAAGCATTATTTACATATTCAAAACTCCCATAAACAAGCAAGTGCTTCTTCTACCCGTTATTTTATTTTTTTAAACCACTTGAAATTCCATGGCTACCCAAATAAATTACAATTATTTTCAAGTTCAACGCAATCACTTTCGCACAACCTTCAGCTTCTTAAAAATTCCATCAGCACGCTTCCAATTCATTATTCCGTGGGATATCGGAATTTTCAAAACACACGATCAGTGTCATGTGTTGGTAAACCGGACAAGCGAGGGAATTTCCCACGTGTTAACATCGAAAGCGGCAGAATTAGCGTAGATACAGCAGATATGTTTGCATGGATGAGTGTAGCTACGAGGTACAAAAAAAAGAAACAAACTCTCATTGTGAACGCATTCAATACATCGTCTTCCTGTTGCCGCCACTATGGAGATCTATTGTGGCCGATTGTATCTATATAGCCGACGTAGCACATTAATGCGACGGCTTTGCAGACGCGAGAGTGCCGCTGCATGTACGTTGTTGTGTACATGTGTACATTTGTATTTACGTGTGGATGTACATATGTATGTGCATATGCATGTATTATATCCAGAGTCAGTGACTAATCGCACGTTCAAACTAAAAGCAGAAAGGCAACGCTCTGTATTTGTGTTCGCTGCTGGAAAATTTTTCAGCGTCGACGTACAATTGCAGGGTTACCAAGTCAATGTATGTACAATGTACTCAAAATCGATACTACTAAAGTCGAGGATATCACTTATAAAGTTTGGTCCCCAATAAAATCGGTTAAGACGTCTTCATAGGGTAGTCTGAAATTTGAGACCTGTGCGCCACGCCTTAACTAACTTCAATCGGGACCAAAATTTATATGTGATATCTTCGACTATAGTAGCATCGAGGTAGGGGTTGAGCCTTGGGAAATCTGATGCAAAAATTTGCTTCCTACATTTAAGGACCACCCTAATACACATATATACCAAAAACTAAAAAAATACCAATTACGTAACCACAAATAACCTTATCATACTTTCAAGAGATTTTCCAATTGCATTTCATTTCACTTTTCTGTCATCTAGCACCGACAGAGTAAGAAACTGACGGAAATTGGTTCCAAATAGCATATTCTCTCCCTGCTATTAAAATCAACCAACAAAAAGAGCGAAAAAAATTGCAAAGCAAGAAAATAAATTAATAATTGAAGATAGCTTTATCATATGGATTTTACGATTACGAAAATTTACACCCCTCACGGGTTTTATATTTGACCAATTTTACCTAATTTTAGTATAATTTCAGCGATTATGGTAACTCTTATTGCATTTTTAAATACCCTAGTACATATTATTTTGAATGCATAAAAGTAGTGGTGGTACCCGCATGCATATGAGTGTGCACGCTAGGGTGATGCACAAAAAAAAAATGAATGTGAGAAAAGTCAAGTCGGAATTTTAATACTCTCCGCCGAAGGATTGTTTTTTTTTTTATCGAAGAATATTAAGAGATCGCTCAAATTGATCAAAATTTCCTATGTATTTTATATGGAGAAAACCAATTTTTCGTAGAAATGATATAGAATCCGCGAAAATCAACATTTTTACATCGGCCATCTCTCCAAGAGATTTTAAAGAGCAATACCCAATTATTTATTTGACAATTCTTTTAATATGAACGATTTTTATGGGTCCTCCATTGTAGTTGTTATTAAAAAATCGTGAAATAAACAATTGGGTATTATTGCTAGAAGTCTCCGGCAGACTTTGCCGATTAATAAATATAGATTTTCAAGGATTCTATACCATTTCAACGACATATTTTTTATCTTATAAAATAGATGGGAAACTTTGAAAAAACAATGGTATATTATTTTCGATATATGGGGCGAGAGCATTAACCCTTTCACTACAATTGTCCAATATATTGGACAAACGGTTTTTGCACTTAAAGCTCTTTTTTTTCTTAAATAAGAGCTTTTGTTTTTAAAATAACGGTTGTTTTAAGAAAAGTATATTATTCTTATTTTACCGAATTTCTTTTACTGCATTTTCGGGATGCAGCTGACTGTGTTTTTTTCACAAAAGTGAGAAGTGTCACAAAAACCGATATTTTGTAGTGTAACATATATGAATAATTTAACTACTTTTCGGTGGAATTGAGATCCGAAAAAATGTTAAATGTCATTATTAGTTTGGAAGTATATTTTGTAAAAGAAAAAAAGAAAAATTATTGATATCACTTCCCTGTTTACAAATCTAGAGGATCACTGTCCAATATAATGGACGCTGAATAACGGTACAACTAAGAGTTTTATAAAATTTTTGAAAGCAATGACCCAAAATTAGCCGGTAAACAAATTTTCAGATCTTTAGCTTCAGCGGCTGATTTTTTGTACTGAGAGGGTTAAATTCCAACTTTACTTTCTTCGGACCACCCTAGTGTACACCCACAACCACATTCATTCATAATAAGCAATGATAAACACATTGATGATTCAACCTACAGAGCGGCATCGACTTTTGAAAACAAAAACCCCAGCTATCGCAGAGTAAGAGCAAAAGCACGACAATAGCGAGTGTTGATGACGCGCTCACTTTCATTGAGCTTGTCCGGTTGGCATTAAGTTGTCACAGTATCAACACACACATATGTACATACCCTGTAGAGAAACCCCGAACTAAAGAACCAAAATTTATAGTTCCTTACTAGATTTTTAACGCCAAAAACGAACCAGCGCGATAGTAACTAGATCGCCACCAGTTCAAAAGCAGCGAGATGTGGTACTTTTAAAAAGCAATTTTATTTTTAGAAATCTATATTAAAATGACGAATTTAGGACAGGTTAGAAACTGTAGCAAAAGCGATGCTGAACGTCCTAGATCTCTCATATGGCGAATTTTGAACTAGTGCGGAATTACCATAAACGGTATGCAGCGGGGGGGGCTTGTTTACTTTAAATAGATTTTTGCTTGACGGGTTTTTCGTTCAAATACGCTTTCAGTCTGCGCTTCGCAGATACTTTTTCATAGCTTGGTAATACAAAACTAAAATTTGTGTTAACATTTTAACATTTTGGGACCCTCTGGAATCTAACCAAAAACAGCAAGCACCTCTGCAGATTCAGCTACAGCCAAAGGTATATAAACATGTTTTCAAATGCCCAATTTGATTTACATTTATTCAAACCACTCTTGATAGTAATTAAAAATCGCTACCATGGTAAAACTAAAAAGACTGTTCGAAAACATCTTGTTACTTTTTTCGTCTGTCGATTTTATAACTGGTTCTGAACTATAGAAAATGGGGTTCAAAGCGAACTAGATCCCATCTGTCGAATTTAGGGCTGGTTCTGAACTATGGAAAAGGTAGAGATTTATCGCGAAATAGTAGTGGGTCTAAACGTACTAGAAGCGCACCAGTTCAGAACTAGAGATTTTCCCCACAGGGTACATACACACATGCACATAAACAAACAAACATACACACTGAAAGAATTTAATTAAGCGCCGACGACAGTAAAAGTGAACACAAAAATTCCCATTACAGTGGCAACAAAAACGGGTTCATTCTTACTTAAACGTGAAAATATGGCAAAAACGAAATGTTTGAAAAATTCGTTGCCTGAAATGTGATTGTTTTTGGTATTTTTGTAAATATAATTTATCCACTAAAAAGAATTATACAGAAATTTCCAGAAGTTACATCTGTATGCAATCAAATCTTACATTCTATTTATAACCAACTTCCCGATGACCTAGAGACCTGAAACTTCAAACTAAGCTCAGAAGCCGGTGACAATGCATTGAGAAATAGGAATTCATCTGCTAGGTATCGTTGGTATCGAGCTATTTGAAAAACCGTTTTTCTGGTTCGGAATATATATTATTTACCTTAAAGAGAATAACTGCACAAAAAATTTTGGTCGATAGGTGGTGCAAGAGTCGAGATATTTGGAAGACCCGTATTCTTGGTCCGATTTGTTTCATATTTAGAATGTATATTACTTATATGGAAAGAAATAGCTCCACATAAAAAGTTTACCGTTCGGTGGTGCGGGTTTTCAACTTTCGAAAGAGAAAATAAAAACCTGCTAATTTTTTGTACTTTTTGAAGCAATGCGTTTTTTGCTAATGCATAAAATCTTTATTAATTGATTTTTTGTCAGTGAGATATCGTGATATGAGATATGCACGATTCGTTAGATTTAAAAAAAAGAGATGTCAGATTAAAAAGCTTAACCTCGAGATGTACAATAGAAGCTTATTTTTTTAAGAGCTGCCACCTGTTAGCTATTATGTCCATAAAGCATTTCCGCAAGAAGTCATGGACTTTAGAACGACGTTTCAAAAAACCTAGAAGACTTTAAAGATAAATGGGCCAACTTAGGCCCAGTTGTCCATGCTAGGGTTAAGGATAAGAATGTTATTCAGCTCAATCGAAATCTTTATTACACTTAAATACCTATGCATTTTCTGTTTTATAATCAAGAGTTATGGATGTTATCACATATGTAAATGCAAAGACCCACAGCCTAACGCCACCTCCAATCAGCAGATGAATTTTGCGAGAGCGATGGATTCATGATAAAAAACAAAAAAAAAATAAAATCACGTTGATCCGACTAGGAACGGAATCTGGGTCCGAAAGCGCAATTGTACCCATTCGGCTGTGGTCGTTGTGTTATCAATTTTGGTTCAAAACGATAATGAGCTTTATAAATTTTTTCTTTCAAAAAGTCAAAGTTGTGTTCTAGCAATGCCCTCGTTTACATTTATTGATCACGATCCCACGGCTACAGTCAAATGAAAATATTTAATTTAAACAAAGACCGGTCATAGTTTGCCAATTGGTGGACTAAATAGTGTACCATATGTACATACATACATACCAACATATCTATCTATTGAATTTAAAATTAAAATTTTTATGCGCTTTTGTGTTGCCTATGTGCAGCTATTTATTTGTGCATTTAGTTGTACGTACATATGTGGTTGTATATTAGGGTGGTCCAAAAATGCATGTGAAAAAGTAAAGTCGGAATTTTTATGCGAAAAAATACACCTATTTTTTTTATTTTAAAATCAAAAAATATTTAGAGGTCGCCCAAAGCGCTTAAAGTTTTTTTTTTGTATTTTATATGGGGAAAAAACAACTTTTCGTAGAAGTGGTATGAAATTCTTGTACATCAATATTTTTCGATCGGAAAACTCTGTTTCTCTAAATTTTTTCATAGTAACTATCTTTTATAGGTCCGCCAAAACCCCTAGAAAATGCCAGAAAATGCAAAGGGGGATAAATAAAAAATATTTGATATTAAAAAATGGTTAAATAAAGACTTGGGCATTGTTATTAGAAGTCTCCTGAGGAGAACCAGAGTTTTCCGATTGAAAAATATTGATTTTCAAGAATTCCATACCATTTATACGACTATCGTATTTTTTTCCTATATAAAATACATGGAAAGTTTTGAGCGCTTTGAGGGGTTGATTTAAAAATAAAACTAGGGGTATATTTTTGTCGATATAGAACAATTCTAGGCGATGAGAGCATTAAAATTCCGACTTTACTTATTTTGGACCACCCTAATGTATATGCATAAATACCTACATGCATATTTATAAATTCATGTCCGCACTATTGTTCTCCTTTGACTGAAACTGGCTGCATTTAAATAAAACTGGCAATACATACTTATACACTTAGTGTACATATGCACATAAATAGTATGTATGTATGTAGGTAAAGTATATATGTGTTTTTTTTCACGCGACGGAAGTAACACTTATGAGCCTATTATGTGGCATTCATTTGTGCTCACTCGCTCAAAATACGACGCGTTGCCACCACACAGGCGTTGATACTGTCCGTCAACAAGACAAAAAATATTTTCTATCATTCATATTGTAAGGGTGTGCGAATACAAAGCGATATATATATATATATATATATATATATATATATATATATATATATATATACATATGTATGTAAATATAAAAAAATAATTATAATTGTAAAACAATCGCATGCAAATGTATAGATATAAATGCAGTTAATGTGGGCAGCACATTTGTGTACAATCACAAGGATATGCATGTAACTACATAGATATGTATGTATGTACATTAGACCAGTTCGTCGGAAATTTCAAAAAAAAAAAGCTTAGGGGTCGCCTTTTTACATTTTTCGTCATATCTTCGACAGTCGAATTTTAAAGTATCATAAATCAGTGTTCTTGTATCGAGAAGAAAATTTTTTTGTTATCAAGTTAGTTGACATCCAGTATCCCGTACCACCCTAATGTCAGTAAATTAAAGCCCTCTAAAAATCATACAGTTTTTCCAAAGAAAATATTTTGTTAAATTCAGTAGAACTATTTAAAAAAAAATTATTGCCGAATTTAACTGTCACCGAAAAATGTTAAAAA
>NW_023464210.1:0-11578 GCF_013731165.1 Rhagoletis pomonella | reverse complement strand
AACACATTGTACCGCTTTTGTTTTGACACTGGCGGCATAAAAGAGTTAACAGCACTAATGGGATGCTGCTGTATTGTATTACTACTAGTATTATCTTATATTTTTGTACGTACATACATACTTCTGAAAATATGTAGATACAAAAGAGGTTGAGTATTCTATTAGCGCTAGCGTTAAGTGCGTGGGTGACAGTCGCTGCTTTAAAAGTGTGGGGAGATAGTTTTTACAGCAGTTTCGTTTGTGTTTTTGTTTTTCTGTCAACGGCATTCTTGTATGCCCGCAGTCAAAGAATAAATATTATTTCAGTACGAGTAGTGCGAGTAATAGAATTATTCTATCAAGAACGCGCGCAATTACAATACAATGAGTAGAATGTTCCCACATTACAATTAAATAGTGGAGTGCACTATCCTTTGACATTTTTTGTTTTACTGCCATTTCCCAAAGGCGTCACGTAATATGAGTAGTAGTAGTAAATGGCACATCACAGGAGCAACACAAATTTGGCAGTTGAGTTGGTTAAGTGTACGAGTACTCAAATTATGTTGGCCTTATAGGCTCCACAAATTGACAAAAACTTACTATTTACTCTAGCCATGACCAGAGAGTGAGAGAGCTCTTACCCTGTGCACGCCGATGTGAAATCTACAGAAAGTTTTGATCGTTATTCGCATAGATCAGTAAAAGCATAGCTCCCGGGAAAAACTATATAAAGCTCGCAAAGGGTGAAAGCTCTCGGTTCTTCGCCGACCTGCTGCCTTAAATCTAGGCTTACGACCAAAATTCCGACTTTATTTTACTGGAGGGGAAGCTTTCCATAGATTTTAAATGGACGCGACAATTTTCTACACGGGTGAAGCTTTTTGAAACTTTTCTCAGATTTTATGTAGACGCGTAAAAGTCAAAAGCTCGCTTTGGTCGTGAGTTTTTTAAACCGAAGAAGGTTTTTGAAGCGCATAGAGTAAAAGCTCTTTACTGATCAGCACCAAACGCGATCAAAGTTCTTAATATGCTGGAGAAGCATTTGCAGCTTTCCAGTGATTTGTTGTGAATGCGGGAAAAGTAAAATCCTTCTCTTATCTTCACTGATTTACGTTAGTAATGCGCATAATAATAATGTTTTAGTCTGCCACGTCAATGCAAGACGTATAGAAAACTTTAAAAAGCTCTTCATCCAGACAAGGGGATGCCAATCGCCGATATAAAACAAAGTAGGCAATTCATAGGCTCTCGGTACATTCTGTATACGTCTGAACAGAATAAACACTGGTCTAAAGCACTTCTTGTGTAAGGGAGCTTATATCATGTGGCCGCTTATATAAAATTTGCAAAAACCTTTAAAAGCTCTGCACTCATTATGAAAGTTAATCGTTTTGTTATTGTTCTTCTTAGCTTTAGTTTTTCCCCATTTTGTTTTGATTTGGTAGCTGATTTCGATACCTTTTCGTTGAAAATTAGAGAATACAACGACTTAAATACACAAAATTTGGATGATGATTGGAGTAAATGCGGTAATCTAATCTAGGGTAAATGCGGTAATTCGCGCTCACAATTGTACTTAGAAAATTAAATATTTCGGTTCCTAATATGAGAACCCATTAAGGACGAATTGTGAATGAAGTTGTCATAGAAATGCTTTTGCAGATAACAAAGACGCATGCATCATTTACTTCTTTACCAAAGTATCCTTTCTCTTTTATTGAGGATCCATCCATCGGCGGGTATACTTCTGTGTTGAGAAGCCTTGATGACTTAAAAGTTTTGAATTTCAGAATTGTTGAATTCTTTCCACGCAAGTCTTTATGGCCTTACCTGAAAGATTTGTCGTGAAGAATCGATCCAACTTTTCTAACGAAACCACGGAGGGATTGCGACATAAAAATTCGCATCGGTTGAAGCGCGGGGCTCAGTATACTAAACATTGAGGTGCCAGATGCAACCTACCTCGTGGGATACGCAGACGACACAGTCGTAATTACTGCACGAGACACACAGGAAAAACGCAGGAGACTGAAGCAAAAACACACATATGAACCACTATAATAAATATACCAAGAAATCTGGGAAGGGAAACTGACAACGGAAAAAATGGTAAACTACCGGGGTATAAGAGTTGACCTCCACCAGGACTGTGTTATATGGAAATAAGCAGATTGACGGTAAATATTAGGATGCCAATACAACCCAAACGATAGCTTCTTATGTCAACGATGCTTTCGATATTGTTTCTTCTTCTTCATCTTTATCGACGCTGTAACTGTCTAAGCGATTTGGGCAGAGTCCAAAACAGCACGCCAGGCGTTTCTTTTCTGTGCCAACTGATGGCAATTGGAAATTTCAAGTGACACCAAGTCCTTTTCCATCCGGTCATTCTTTATCGTCTTCGCGTTGAATACTTTCAGAGCTGGAGCGTTTCTGTCCATTCGAGCGGCATGACCTATGACAGCTCATAGCCGTAAACCTTTCGCAGAATCTTTCTCTCGAAAACTCCAAGAGCCGCCTAATCAGGTGTCCATGCCTACACGCCATACACCAGCACAGGCATTACGGCAAGAGAGGACTTTACTTCTCAATTGCCTGCTCAGTGGCATGCGTTCGTCTTACCATATTCGGCCTAAGAGGTGCAGGAATCAACCTTATCAGCTTCTCGTCGCCGTATTTGAATAGCTCGGCTAGCAGGCCGTCAACTCCAGCAGCTATGTTGGTTTTCATCCCCGTAATCGCTATTAGTACCTAGTCATAGTCAGGCGGTGAGACATCGATTCCATCGTCATCTACAGGGGTCTTAGGTTCGTCTTCTTCACAACTTTTAGTGGTGCGGCAATTCAATAGGGAGGAAAAGTGTTCCAATTTTGCGGACCTGTGCAAAAATAACCTAACGAAAACAAAAGAGCCTGAATGCATATACGGCGACTCGAGCTCGGACGATGCATGTTCGAGATGGCAACAAGAGCAGCGTTCTTAGGCTAATTTGCTGTGAAAAGAATCAGCCAAAATGTGCTACCCAGTGAAGAGAATTGGAAAAAATAAGTAACTATGTATTTAGTAAATTGCACTTCGAAAAAACAAGGCCCTGACACAGAAACACCGATGGTCATCTCTTAAATGCGAAATAGAAAAAGTGATGCCAGGCAGGGTGACATTTCCTAACTGGGGGGGAAAGTGTTTAAGTCTCCGGACATACCACTATTGCATCGACACTATATCACTATATCATGACGACACTTTAGACAAGTCATATCTGGGTAAGGAGGACAACGGTTATCTCCGCAGAGTGTGATACAAGGTTTCTTATAGCCAACCTGTAAGTGCATCCAATTTGGATATTACAGGAAACGGCAATGCTGGAAAATTAAGAAGGCTTGACATCATTTTTGAGGTGCCACCATGTAAAGTTGGCATAGAGCATCGTTGGTCACTTGCACTGTGATGCTGAAGGAGCTCCTTAGACTAAATAAGAACCAATTATTAATATAGAAACCAGACCAATGAAGTGTTGAAATTTAAGTAGTGTAGTTCAGTATTTCTACAAGCATGAACTGTGGAAATTGTCTTGAAAGCATTTGAGGAGGAATCATCTTAGTACCTTCTGTTCAGCTGCGTTGCGAAGCTAAGACTTCGTTATTTAGGTGGTTGTCATGTTCTGCAAAACTTTTTTGAAGTGTGAGGAATGAAAATTGGTTGCTTCCGAAGTTTTAGGTAAGCTCGTAGAGGTTTTTGCACATTTCACCTTAATTTTGTTATCGTTAATCAAAAATACATTTTGTAGAGTTCCATTTCAAAAGGAACACAGACAAAACTTAAACTGAAATTTCAACTTACGAATTCAAAGAAAAGTTATATACAATAGCCACTGTACTCAAATAATTTTTTTATTTTTATCCAGCACCCTTTGCAGACGTAGAGCTTCAGCTTTGTAAATTTTTTAAAAGTTTGGCGCTGGAAACACAAAATTTCTTCCACTAAGTTTCTGTTAAATCATTAAAAACTCCATTAAGTTCTATCTAACCACAAACCAATGACACAGCCAAACTTTTGATTTAAAATAAAAAACAAATCGAGTAATCACTTACAATAACAACAAAACGATTTTCAATTAACTTTCAAAAACATTACTTAACAAATAGGAGAGTGACCTTTTTCGAAATCAAACTATGCCAAGGAATACAAGTACAGAAGCAAATCAACCATACGTAAAGAAGATGAAAGAAAAATTTCGGCTGTCCAAAAACGGCACAAGTTTAGTTAACAATTAAAGGGGTGCAGGCGTTGACGATGAGTAAGGCCGCACACGCAAGCATTAAGCCTCTGGGCATTTTTAGAGTTTTGGGACAAAAACACAAATAGTCTGAAATTGATACATAGATTGAGCTGGGGTCGAAAGGGCAATGGCACTGGCTAGTGTAGTGGAAAAACCTAATGCAAAAAAAAAAATGAAATGGGTTGGTGCCAGGCTTTGGAGATTTTTTCCTAATGGAGTGGGTGCGAGGCTCCACGTTTAATAAACCTTTCTATATAAGTATCGTTTAAGCAAAGAAATAAATATGTGAAGCTCGTAAAGCAAGTATGTAATGGGAAAATGCGTTGATTTATTTACAATAATTTAAACGAGTAGGAACATTAATACATAAATATTTTTTTACCTTTTTTATCTTCACTTATTACTAGTTATTTTGTTATACTACATACATATATATAAACTCTACTAATACTATTTTCACTTCTAATGCGCGATATTTACATTAGCATACTCTACCATTTGAAGAGCAAAATTTTCAAGAAGTCATACAAAAAATTATGCACAAAGTAGACTACATTAAAGCTGTCCTAACGAGAGTAAAACAGGTGGTGCTCGAACGAAAGCAGTTTTGGCAAAGTCTACTTTTATGCATAGATAACTTTCTCATGTTCAAATATGTACTCTTTACTAGGTGGCTTAAAGCTTTTAATAAATAAAAATTTGACCAGGAAACAGTTTTTTGGTCCACTCTTTACTTTATGTTGGCGTCTCCACCAGCGTTGTTAAATTGGTAGAATTCACCTCCAATGCTTTTGCAGTTTTTGTTTGTAGCTGTGTATTCGCCGCTAGCGCTCGTCTCGCCGCATAACGGTCGACCCAACGGCGCACACAGGGCGAAAGTAGTTTTGTGTCCATATTTTCTATCTTATTGGGACCCAGTGCAAGGCTGGTGATCAAGGCGACGACGATTGTTATCAGCGAGCCGAACATTGTGTAGAAGAGGTAGGAGATGTTGTAGATGTGAAAGGTGTCGTCGCTGGTTGGGGAAAAGGGGGAAATATTTTTTTTTTTAGAAAAACTGCTTTGAAAGGTAAAATGAATTGAATTTTAAGTTAGTTGAGTTGAGTTGAGTTTAGTTTAGGTGAGGTTAGTTTAGTTTAATTGACTTAGTTTAGTTTGACTATTAAGTTAGTTTAGTTTGTAGTTTAGATTAGTGGAAATTAGGATAAATTTTTTCAATTATTTATTCGTGTTTTCAATTGTAATTTATTTTTCTCCTTTGATTTGTTGAACAATTTTAATTTAATTTTTGAATGGTGTATGAATTTACTTTACTACTTTATTTAATTCATATAATAATCATATTTTTTATTCAATTTAATTTTTTGTTCGTTTTGTGTTTTTATATTTTTACTTTATAATTTTTTTATCCCTTTTCGAGTTTTTACATAATTTTTTAATTATTTTAAATTTATTTCATATTTTTTTTATACCATTGTACTTTTTAATTTTATGTTATGAAATCTTATTTCAATTTAATTTTTCCCGAATTTTTTTTTTTTTTTTAATTTTTCAGTTTATACATCATATTTTAAATTTTCTTTGTTTATTAAATTTGTTATTTTTATTTATTACCTATTCAATTTATTTTTTTCTTTCCATTGTTTTCTTTTTATTTAAGTAAAAATAAATTGTATAATTAAAGTTTTTTTTTTGTTTATTCGTTTTTATGTTACTAACTTAAGTTAAGATTAGTTAATGCTGAGCAAAATTTTTTATATTATTAAATTTTATTTATTTTTTCAGTTTAACTCAGTTTTAACATTAATTTGTTAAGAAAATTTAATTAACTCTTTTAGTGGCGTATATAATTATTTTATTACTTCATTTAATCTTTATTTGACCTAACTTAGTTTTATCTTATTTTTTTATTCAATTTCAATTGTTGTCTTTATTTTTGTTTTACTTTATCAACTTTTGTATTCTTTTATTTACCCTTTGTAAGTGTTAAATTAATTTTGTAATATCATAATTATATCAGTAAATATTTGTTTTATTTAAAATTTTTTTTGCATATTTTATTTTATTTTGTTATTAATTGCTTGTTTTTAATTGTTAAATATTTTTTATTAAATTTTAATTTTTCAATATTTTATATCAAAATTTATACTCTTAATCAGTTTTTGTTTTCTTTTTTATTTAATTTCAGAATCTTTTTTTTTGGTTTTATTAATTTTATGTATGCTTATTTTATTTTGACTGTTTTTCTTTATTTAAGTAAACATTTATTTTATTTTCGTAAATTTTTTTTTTATACTTGTTTTTATTTTTTCCGATGTTCTTAACATTTTTATTTTTGTTTTCTTTAATTATTTATTTTTTTTATTATTTACTGCTTTTTTAATTAAATTATTTACATTTCTCATTATTTTACATTGACATTTAGCTTTGAAGTTTCTACTCACTTCATATGCACTGGCGTTGTGGACTCCGTAATATTCTCAGCTACCATACTCATCGAAGCAAAATCTATAAACGTATAATTGCACCCCACAATGGTGTGTGGTTTCCTCAGGTAGCTTACAGCGCCACTAGCCAGATCCGCCTGTGCGCGTATGCACATCCAGGCCATGAAAAGGAGACTCGTAAAACCGCCAACCATAGCGCCCTGCACCACGAAGAGAAATATAATATATGAGAGTATGTATATATAGAAGGTCTTAAGCGCACATTATTCCCCCACCATATACTCACCCTTCCCTCAACCCAGGGTACCATAACGCCCGCAGTAAAAATACCCAGCAACGGTCCATTCGCCACAGATGATAGAGTTATAGTCAACTGAAGCACTGTGCCTAGCTTCTCCACAACAAAAACTAGGCTTACACAAATAGCACCGAAAATTATCACAACAAAACGCATGATTAGCGCCGTCTGTCGCTCAGTAAGCGGCTTCTTGGCAAATGATTTGAAGAAGTCCTCGAGCATTACCGCTGACATAGAGTTCAAGCCAGTGGAGAGTGATGAGAGCGCAGCGCTAAAGACGCCAGCCACAAAGAGACCAGGCAAGCCAGGATATTCGCCCAGTATCTCCATGACAAGTAGCGGTAGTAGTTGGTCATTACGCTTGGCGAGCTATAAAGTGTGAGAAGAATATTAGTCGTTTAGAAACCTGATTTTTAGCGAATTAACAGACCTTCGTTTGCAGCGGATCACAATCGTGATAAGTCGCATAGATCAGTAGGCCGCTATAGCCGCAAAGGCAAATAAATGTTAACACGCCGCAAATGAAGATACAAACAGCTGTGCGCGCCGATTTCATATTCGGTAGCGAGAGATAACGTTGAATCATATTCTGGCTAATGGCATTCGATTTGAGCCAATGAGCGACGCCGCCAATGAAGAGCGAATAGACTGTATAGCGTTCGGTGAGGTCAAAGGTGAAGCTGTGAAAGTAAAACCACAGAGAGAGAGAAAGGAGAAATGAGAAATAAGCTCAGTTGTAAATTTGAAAATTAAATTACTTCGGCGACTCAATGCGTCCGCTTTCCTTAGCTTTCTGATAAACAGCACCAAAACCACCCACATCAATGGTACCTTTGACAATAATTAAGAGCATGGCGCCAAACATGATGAGCGTTTGCACAACATCTGTCCAAACAACAGCTTTCAAGCCACCCTAAAGGGAAAAATGAGAAGAGAAATTAAAGGAGCCAAAACTCTTTTGCAATTTGAAAGTTGTCATAAATAAAAACTTACTACACAAGTGTAAAAAATGCACACCAAACAAACAATCGGTGTTACCAGATGTATATTAATGCCTGTAGCCTGGTTAAAGGCCAATGCGGGCACATAGATGACAATCGGCAGCCAGAGTAACTATTGAGAGGAAGAGACAATAGTAGACAAAATATTCATATTTTGAAATCCATTTTTTTTATTCCAAGTGGAGAAACTCGAATTTCCCATGCACTCACCGATCCGAACATGAAGAGCACTGAGCCGAATAGACGCATGCGCCTGTCGTAGCGTGATTCCAAATACTGTTGTGTGTTTTGTGAAAGCATACTATGAAACCCTTTATCTATTGAAAGTGTTTAAACTTACCTGATATGTGGATATAAGTTTGAGATCGTGAAACACCGGCAAGAAGAAGTAATACAACACAAAACCCATTATCAGCAAGGAACCCATAATATAGAGATATTGAGTGCCGAAAAGATATACTTCCGTGGGTGTGCCCAAAAGCGTAATGCCGGATATGAAACTAGAAATACAAGATAAACCGTTTTAATTAAGTCGTAATCCTTACTAATATTATAAATCCGAAAGTGAGTTTGTTTGTTTGCTACGCTTTCACGCTTAAAGTCCTGTATGCAGCTCTCAAGAAACGCAAAAACTCCATATAAAATGACGTACAAGAAATGGCTAAGAAATTTTCTTGAGTCAAATTTCCTTAAGGCAGTACGCAGTTCTTAAGGAATTTGCTACGCTTTCTACTACGGTTTTCTAAAGTTTTTTGTGAAAAAAGAGCACAAGGCAACCCAGGTTTGCAACAGAAATATATGCCCGCTCCATTATTTCTTGAGAAAAGAGTGAGGCAACAGGTTGTGAAGTATCAAAAATGTCAAAATTCCTTGGACACACACACGAAATAATGGCAATTTTTTATTGACCGTTTTCTTGAGAGCTGCATACAGGGCATTAACTACTCAACCGGTCATCATGAAATTTTGTACACTGCTGTCATTTAGCCTAACTTAAAATATAGGATAAATTTAATCTCGATTAAACAAGGGGGCGCGGCACCTCCCATACAAACGGAATATTTCATACTGCATTTCTCAGGAAATATTTTTGATAGATTACTGGGACTTGGTATGGAGATATATAAAATCATTTTCTACTCATGGATGAGAGCTGCCACCTTTTAAACAAATCAAATTCAACTTTAATGTAGGGAGTTATTTAATTGAAAATTATATTAAAAAATGGATGTCAAGAGGCTTAAAAAAGCTGTAGTTCGAATATATTTTGAAAAGGGTTGCCACCTGTTTGAAAAGTCCAATTTAAATTAATTATACGCAAGCTATCTCAAGAATTAAAATATGATTTTCTAACGAAATATTGTTAAGAAACCTTTAGTTTAAAAGTTTTGAATAATATTTAAGTCTTTCACAAGGGTTACCACCTTTTTAAAAATTAAATTCAAAAATTAAATTTTACAGTAAAAGGCGCGCGATGGTTCTGGCAGTTGATTTATCGGTAGTGATTTGAGATTTACCCCTGCACAACTTAGCCCTGGTTCTCGGAATGAAGCTTAATAATACTGGCAAATCACATCCATTGGGCCAATTGTAACACACAAGCGTACGTTTATACTCATTGGTGCAACAGGTCGATTTAACCTGACATTCCCGGCACCTTTTCTAACTTGGAGATTATTCGTAATGACTCCAGCGCCACTTGGCAGCCTTTTGTGGCAATAGTATTGCCAATACATATTTTGAATATTGGCCAAAGTGGATCATAAATAAGATTTTTAGTAATAACTTAACTCCAGCGCCAACTTGCGGGTGAAATTGTGAAACTAGACTCAAAAGTACACAAAAAACTTCGTTAAAATCGGTCCGGGAATTCAGGAGGGTTTCACTCACCATTTTTCTCCATGACTATAAGATTGATTTGATTATATATTTTGCCGTACCCAGTTTCGGTATTCTACAATGAACACTTCCAGAGATACACAGCAAGAAAAATCGGTTTGTACAGGAGGTGCCATGACCCCTTCATATATCGAAATTTTTGCAGCCTATAACCATCCTTGGGACGTCTGAAGCAGCTGTCCGAAATTTCAAAATAATCGGTTCGCCCGTTCTCGAGCTTTGCGAACAGATAAAAATATATTATTATAGATTATAGAATATAGATTATGGAAGATTGGTATGAATCGAAATGATTTTGAATATGAGTGTCAGACGAAAGAAGTTTAAAAAGTTTGCCAACTTGAAATAAATTTTACTTAGTGTAACGCGTAGAAAGTTCATACACTGAGCGGAGCGGGTGAGGGCGATCTAGTACTGTGCAATGTGCACTTGTAGACCAGAAAACAATCTAGATACCTCGGACTTCAGACTAACTACCAGTAAAATAGTTAATATATTGTATATACATATATAGAGTGACCATATTAGCAGTGTTTAATTCCTTAATTATACATAGCTTAGTAGAAATGAAAGACCGATGGTAATCTTCATCGAAATGCTTTTGTTATTATAGCACAAAAGTCTTAGAAAGAAGTCCGCTAATTCACGAATCATGGTAAAAAGCTATTTTGCCAGAAAGCACTTTCTTATATTTTAATTGAAATTTTTTCTTTTTTAGTTTATATTTCTATTTTTTGATTTTATGGTTTAAAAAGGATAAAAACTCTTCAATTTCAGTGATATTATAGGAACTTTATTTTTTTCATTAATAAAGTTTTTTTGAATTTAATTTCGTTGCTATTTTTAGATTTTGTATTAGAAATAAAAAATATTTGGTTAATTTTATCTATGTAATTTTTAGGAACTTATTTAAATTTGTATTTTTTTTAAATTCCATTTCCATTTATATTTCTGACTTTATTGATTTGAAAATAATGTGTTTTTTTAATTCCTGGAGTTCCTAGTTTTGTGTGGTTGTTGTAAGCTATAAATTTTTTGACCTTGTCGGCCTATTTGCTCCCTTTCAGATTTGCGATTCATTTAGTTTAAAAAAAGAATTAATTATTTTGGTGACAAAATTTTTTACATAAAGCTTATTTAGATGGTTATACAAACTCCATCTCTCTCCGTATTTTTTACATACTTATTCCCATAGGCAAACTTTTGAACAGATTCCAAAGCGCCAATTTAAAATTTCATATAGAGATCTCTTTTAATAGGGAATATTGGTGGGCAGTGTGGCTTTTTAGCCGGCCCCAATACGGGCTTATAGAATTATATTCACCTGAAAAGGCTGCACTAATTAAGCGACTAGAGCACGGTCAGCAGATTGTCCTAATCGGTATTAGTGGTGCACTAAGGACCCGTCCTGTCACACAAGGAATTGACATTCAGCTCAGCAAAACCGGGTGACTAAACAGCTCTCACAGTTTGTGGGAGTTACGACAGGCCACATGAAAAACGCAAAAACTGCTGCTAATACTGAAGCGCAAGAGATTATTGGCCTACCCATCTTTATTCCGCCCACTCTGCATGCAGGATTCTGCGGGTTTGATTTTTAGGCGTACTATATAAAACTACCTAAACAAGCGTCCGATGGCCTTTTACCAAGTCAATTCGGTATCCAAAAAAA
>NW_023464209.1:0-11580 GCF_013731165.1 Rhagoletis pomonella | reverse complement strand
TTCTAAAATTGTGAACATATTTGAAGTGCATGACGAATTCATGTCGTTGCCGATTTGCGTCATATGTTCAAAATATATTATTTACGGATGCCACAACCCCTCACTTAACCGCTGCGAAGCATTTCTAACGCATCTTTACTGAATTAGTGAAAATGACTTTGCGGATTAGCCACAGATAGACACTTGGTCGCATAAAATATTCAATAGACAATCGACTGCTTCAAATACATACATACATAACTGAAAGAAGGGTGAAAAGCAACTGGTAGAACAGCAATGAAAAGCGAAAAAATTTAATCGCCTATGGAAAGGTGCTTGTGCGGTACTTTGGAGGGGTGAAAATTCTGCAGCGCACAGTTAAAATGCGCTCTTCATCGACAGGACTTTATTATCTGTTTGATTTTGTTATTCCTCCCACTTGCCTTTACTATGTATTCGTTTTTCTATAATATGGATGTATCGTAAGTAGGTACGTGCTTTTGCAATTCCAGCTCATTGTACTCATTATACGCTAACTTGATCCCTTTATTGTTAATAATCGCTTAATAAATGCCAAAGAACGACAATAAACGGAACGAGTGACAACAACAACTAAGCATGCAATACGAATGCCAGATCTTTGAAACGAAATTACAAACTTAAAATGGAATAAAATAAAATGTACCAAAAAAGTAAAAAAATAACACGGTTCAACAAAATTCGGTCGTATTATATCTCACAAGCGGGACCGACCTCATCTTATAGATGTTTTTATGCTGTTTTGAAGTGCATTTACAACATTTTTCTAACACGTCTAGTTTTTGAGAAAAAAACTGATGAATTGGATTTTCATTAATACATATTTTTTTCGGAAAGACTACGCCCAAATTCTGTTTTTAACTTTTTTTTGAAATTTGCCAGTTTTCTACACTTCAACAGCTTTTTTCTCAAAAACTGGACGTGCTAGATCGATAAGATGAGGTTGGTCCCGTTTTCTAGATAAAATACATACAAACAAATTTTGTTAATAAAAAAAATTAATTATTTTAAAAAGATATAAAATTTAAAAATAAACAAATAAACCATAAAACAAAATAAAATAGGATAAGATGGAATAAAGTAAAATAAAATAAAATGAAAAATAAAAATTAAATAAAACAATAAAATTAAATTACATTGAAAAAAAAACAAAAATATAAATAAATAAATCAAAATACAATAGTATAACATAGAGCAATATAAAATATAAAATACATTAAAAAATAAATACAAGTAATTTTAAGCAATAAATACAACCGACTTCAATTCTCGAATAAAAATTTAGGAGTACCATTAATTATTTAATGATCCAATGATCTAATCTAAACCAAACCATCCTTGAGGTGCCTTATTCCGAAGAATTATCGAAATCGGTTAACGTGGTCCAAAGTTATGCGGTAATATTCAAAATATTCCGACGAATTGATAACCTCCTCATTTTTTTGAAGTCGGTTATTAAAATAAAATACAATTAAAAACAATTTTTAAATTAAAAAATATATAAAAAATGAAATAGCATATGAAATAAAAACTTGTATAACGACTAAAGCAAAGTGCAAATGTTTAATAGAAAGTAAAATGAAATTAAAAATGAAGGAATTCACAACGATGTCGAAAGTGTCGTAACGGTTAAATATGTAAATTTTGACCAACTATTTTTTAGCAATGTGAAAATTTATAATACGGGGTTTATATAAATATTTCATAAGATATTTCGAAATAAAAAACTAATCAAAAAAATAATAATAATAGCTGTTTGAAGTTTACGACACACAACAATACCGTTGTGAATACCCCAAATACAAAACGATAAAATAAAGTAACATCAGCGTCATAAAAACATAAACAAATAATAATAAAAGATCAAAAAATAATAGTAAATTAATAAATTAAATATAATAAGAAAGTAAATAAGAAAAAAATAATAAATTCTGAACCGATTAAACTTATTAAGCTTCCTACACTTTCCAATCGCAGGCAAATGCTTGGTACAATATTTATAGTTAAATTACTGACAGGCTCAATTTCAAGTCCGCTTCTTCTGGGCGAAGTTAGCCTTAATGTTTCCTCCCGGGTATCAAGACACTTTTGTTCCCTATTTCTGAAAGCTTGTAAAACTAATTTTGAATTGCACGACCCACTCCGTTGCTTATGCCAGGATTTTAACTCTCATTCCAGCACGTTTGATATATAAGATTCGCTTTTCAGCATTAAGAAATCGATGCTGTCCTCTCTCAATAAATGAATCATTAAAATAAAGACATAAAATCGGCTGATGAATTTAGTTCTGTAGCTGAACAGTTTTAGATCTCGACACTTAACAAACTCCTGCCTATCGTGACTCGGCGCAAAAATTTGGGAATATTGGTTTCCGTACGTCATGCGGACTGCGCCCCTCGTGCGGATGGGCGGGAATGGAGGGTAAAAACCGTTGGGATTATTATTATTAAATACTAAAGTTAAAACAATGTTGTAAAAAAATTAAATAATTAAAGAATAAAATTTATTAAAAAAATTAAATGAAATACAATTAAACAAAAACTGAACAAAATTAAATAAGAGGAAATTAAGTAAAAAGTAAACTATATGGTACAAAGCAAAATTAAATGAAAAATTAAATAAATAAAATAATTAAGAAAAAAAATAAGGAGAATACAAAATAAAATAGAACCATTGAAATAAAAAATAATAAGAAATTAACAAGAATGATATAATAAATGATAATATGATATGATAAAATAAAATAGTTAAATCAATAAAGTAGAACAGCATTAAAAGTGTTGAGAAAAAATGCAATTAAAAGGTTTAAAAAGCTTACGTATAAAAATAAAATCAAAAATAGTAATAAAAATAAAAAAATTTACAAAATAGAAAATAAAATAGATTAAAAAATTAACCAAACAAAAAGTGAAATATAATTTAATATAAAATAATTTATTTTATTCTTTTTTTATATTTAAGGCTTATTACAATGGTACACCACTGGCTTTCAATTCCGAAGTCGATGGTTCATATCCCAGTGACCGCGTTGAAGAAGTCTGATGAGGAGATGTGGTGATCTCCGAAATAGCAGCTATAACTTCTATCTTCTGCAAATTATTGTTCTGTTTCCACAAACATTTTTCATTGGAAATGGCCTCAAGCACAATAAAATTGTTGAATAAAATAGTTTTTAATAAAAATAAATACAAAAATTAAATAAATGAGATTAAATTATACTGAATGAGAAGAATAAAGTAAATTATTTCACCGAGCATAAAAATACATATTTATGGAAAAAATCAAAAAATAAAAATAAAAAAGAAGTAATAAAAATAAGAAACGTTATATATAAAATATAAAATAAAGTAAACGCAAAAATTACTTAAATGCAAAGTGAAATATAATTTAATATAAAATAATTTGTTATAAAAATAATTTCAAAAATTAAATAAATAAGGCTATATTATAACAATGAGATGAAATAAAATAAATAAATTCACGAGCGTTAAGCTAAGAAACTCTCGAAAAAAATGAAATAGAATAAAAAATTATAGGTATAAAAAAATCTAATTAAATAAAATTGTGAACAAAAAATAAAGTAAAACAAAATAGTACATATAATTAAAAATTTCAAAAAAAAAAATAAAAAACCTAAATTGTTATTAAACAAAAAACCAAATAACAACAAAATAAAATGAAATCAAAATTGTAATATATACATATGTATGTATAATTAAATAAAATGAGATAAACAGAATACACAAGTAATTTTTAGCAAATAAAAAACCGACTTCAACTCTCATATAAAAAAAAATATATATATATATCTCATGATCCGCTGATCGGATCTTAACCAGATTAGTATGGGACCACCTCTGAGACACTACCTTTCCGATGCAAAAAGAATTATCGTTTGACGTGGTCCAAAGTTATGCGGTAACATACATAAAAAAAAAAAAAAAAAAAAAAAAAAAAAAAATATTCCGACGAACTGATAACCTCCTCCTTTTTTGGAAGTCGGTTAAAAATAAAGCGTAATAGATGAAACATATAAAAAATAATAAAAGAAAACAAAATATAATGCAAAAAAGTCCACTAAAAATTAAAGGGAATAGAAAATAATAAAAATAATTAAAAAAATAATAATATAATAAAAAATATAAAATATAATGCAAATAAAGTACAGTAAAAATTAAATTGAATAAAAACTAATAAAAATAAAACAAAGTAAAAATTTAATAAAAAAATAAGTCTGAATTATACATACGTAAAATAAAATAAAAAAGGATAACATAATTATTGAAGGTGAAATAAAAAATAAAATAATAAATAAAAAATTAAATTTACCAAATTTAAATTAAATAGAAAAATAAATAAACAAAATAAAATAAAATCGGAAATAAATGAAATAAAATAGTTAAAAATAAAAATAAGTTAAAGTGTTAAAATAATTTAAAATAAACATAAATTAAAAAGGGCATGAAATGGGATTAAATTATATTAGTTAAATGAGAAATTAAAAAAAAAATTACCGAGTTTCAAAATAAATCTTTCTGGCAACACCCCATTTATACAGCGCCCAAACCCATTATTATTGCGTTAATCCCCAGCTGATCCTATTAGTTATGTTTTTATCTATTTGCCTCGCAATTGGGTGCGCTTGCGTTCTGCTCTGCCAAGTCAACCACTACCAATTACACCCCTAACCAACTTCTTCCCACAACATCCAAGTGTTTGTAGTACGCGCTTAGGCTACTTGCCTACTTAATCCAGTCAACGCACGCCATATGCCCATCTCACGGTCCTGCTACAAACGCCCCACGTATAGAACTACTTAGAAAGCCAACTTCATTCACAAACTGATTGTTCGCCTGCGTGTCTGTCTATGCCTTAATATATTTCGTATTATGTACTACACACATACCTATAAATTTTCAAATGTATATATGTTTCTATACACATATATGTATGTATTTATGTGCGTTTGTATGTTTTTGTTAATTTCAAGTGGCTTAACGTGGATTTAAAATGGCAATTTTAATTTCGTTTTATTTATTAACTGCTGTCAAAACATTCAACCCGCCTAGCCGCCCATCGCCCAGCACCCACCGCAAATGTTCATTCACATTTCAATGCTTCATTCTCTTCATTTCGTTTGCTTACGTTTCCTTTTGAAATCTGCTACCAATTTTTAATTTTCTGCTGCCTTTAATTTATGTCCTTAATCGCTTTGATAATTTCAATTAAAATTACTTTCAAGTTGTCAATGACGCGTTGGAGGGGGGTGCAGGTGAAGAAAGCATTGAAAAGGGAATATATGTATGTATGTTTGTAAGTGCATGCAGTGTATGTATATATATATATGTACTTATGTATGTATGTATGTATGTACTATATAGACAATTCTTCTAATTAGAAAGCAATAATAAGACATTAAGAATGCAGTTAAGGCTTTCAATTGGTGGCACATGTGGTAGCTGTGCTTCTGGCGAGTTTCCAAAAGCTTAGCAGGGAGATGTAATTATTTGCTAACACGAGGTCAGGGGAGCTCCCAGACCTTCTCTATCCGGAAGTAATTCCTCAGGGGTTCCCTGTCTTGCCAGGTCATCGACCATGCAGTTAACAGCGAAGTTATCCGATTCGGACGATAATGAATTCAGACACTATTTCACCGTTCTCGAGCGCACCGTCACGTAGCCAAGAGCGTTGATAGCTGCTTGGCTGTCGGAATAAATATTCATTAGAGAGCAATCAATCTGAAGCCTTTTTTTGCGGTCATCTCTGCTTGGAAAACGCTGCAGTGATCCGTTGACCTAAATTTCAGGCTGAAGGAGACACCGGCACCTACCTAATCGGTAGAAACCCGAAGTCTTTTAGAATACTAGAGTGCCCGTAGTTCGAGGCAACTTGAAGCCCATCCCACTTAGCCTTACTGCGGCGCGCGCAGCGACAGCCCCCTCAACTAAGTTCAGGTAACTCTGCATAAGTTCGAACAGTGTTTCCCGAAACTTTCCTTTTGTTATCAATGCTACATCAGGCAACCATACGACAGCCACATCTTTCCAAAGCAACCAACAGATCGTTGACGACAATGACCCAAAGCAAGCGATGAAAGAACCGCTCCATGCGCGGTACGTCTGCTCACACATCTCCCGATTGAAGCGTTGCTCTTCCGCGACAGTTCTGTTGCAAAGCAAGCGGTAAATATACCTGACGAGGTCGGCTCCGACCTCTAGCTTATTTAGGGATCTGGCTATAGCCTCAGATAAAACATTCCATCGAATTCCATCTGCGAAAAAGTCTGCTCGATACTCTCAACGACCGTGTGTAGGGCCCTTTCAACAGACCTGCTCTTGCAGTAGGCATACCGGTAATGGGTACTCATATGGAGATTTTCGTCCAGTTTAGGTGCAACACATGAGCATTCGAAAAGTACTAAATGTGACCAGACCCAGGCGGTGGCAAAGAAAGTGTTGGATGCTCTCGCTTCTTCCATCGTCACGACAGCTGCAACACGAGTACTAGTTATTCGCCGGAAAGCCTCTTCTGCTGGCGTGCGCCCCATAAGTCAGTTGCTCTTAATAATCCCTACAACCAGCCGGGTTTGAGAATGTTGCAAATTTATAAGACCGTGGGTCTATTGTTAGCCAGTTAGGTTTGGCGTGCTACTCCACACATTCGTTCTGGCACCCCATCTTTTGTTTGACAATTCGAAGAAATTTGTGTCAGTTCGTTTAAGGTATTCTTACATTTTATTGCGGGTTTTGACGACATTGCAAAGCTTTCTAGAGATTTAGTGGCGGCTTGACTATCAAAAACACAGTTAAAAGGACATAGCTGAAAGTCCAGCTTGAAATAGGCTGCAATGGTCTAGCAGTCGAGAGCACCGCAACCCACCTACTCTTTGGTTTATTTTGGACCCGCCGATATCTAACTATGGTACTGTGCGATGGTCTTTTCAGAACCGAATCATATTTCCACTCTATTTTCGTTGCAACGCTTGTGGTGAAGTTCTTTTCAATAGCTAACGTCAGTATGCCGTTTTTTGGAAAGAAAATTTTCGCATCCTTCCATTTGTTAAGAGCACTTAACCACGTTTTTTCCAAGTAGGTTTTAAAATGTATCTTCCCTTCAAATACATTTTTTTTCAGAAAAAAATTTTTATTTAAAAAACAGATAAATTTGAAAACCTACCTGAGAAAAAGTCCTTTAGTACTTAGCACTGACTGCTTTGCTATTCGCTTGTAGCTCACTATAAAGGTCAGTAGCCCCTGTTTGGTCGGTTGGTTGGTTTAAGTGGCTGCAAGCAATAAGCAAGTTTGCCATTTTGATTCCACAGCTCGTGCAACCTACAGTCATTTGGCGGCGTCATACGAAGAAAGGCAGCTGCACTCTGAAATATTCTGCAGGAATGGTTTGCGGAGTGTCTTTAACCTCATCCTTGCGAGGGTGTACACACTGCAGTAAATTTGTACGCATCTTCCTTGCTCATTCCCAAAAGAGCTTTGGTTTTAAGTGGGTCGTAGGATACCCAGAACTGTCGGGTAATCATGTAAGATCCTATACAGTTCCGCCTCTGCTTGGCCGTTGAGTGATTAAGTTTCGGTAATTTTAGTCTTAATCTCCCTGAGCGAGGCGCCCACGTTCTCCGCGTGGGACACATTCAGTGTGGAGCCGCTCTTTGCTAGTTCGTCCACTAACTCGTTTCCTTAAATATTCCTATGTCCTGGGACCCATATTAGGTAATTTCGTATTGATCAGACATTTAGGTCAGCTATCTCCTACATTCAACCACTAGTTGAGATCTAACAGAGGTAGAAGAGAGTGCCTGCCTCCCCTTAATAGCAAACGTTTCGTTCTGGAAAATGCTTGCATAGTCTGGTAGCCGGAAGGATAAGTTTAGGTTATATTGTTCAACGAAAACCCCTGCACCAACTGCGCAGTCCATCTTTGACCCATCCGTAAAGACAGTTAAGCCCTGCAAGAACTCGACCTTTCCTTGATTCCATTCACTGCGGCTTGGGAATTTCGTACGGGATTTGCGGTAAACCCAGGTCATACGGTGATGCGTCTAGGATGAAACCGTGGCCGAACAGTCTATGATTACAGAACCCCAGGGCAGGCAGTCTGACGGCGCTGTTAGCAGCTGAGTTTTCGATAAAGATATATATGGATAATAAGTCAAGAAGGACGTTCAAAATATCTTTCGGACAGGATCTCATTGCACCTGTTACGCTAGCGGCTGTCGATCTTGGAATTCCGCTTAGCTTTTTAACTACGTAACACTTAGTAAGGGCTGGCCACCAGACCAGCGCCCCGTAAGAGATTATGAGTCGGACTATAACTGTGTACATCCAGTACACAAATTTTGGTTTAAACCTCATCTGTTACGCAACATTCTCTTGGCTGCATAGAGAGCCACCGTGTTCCTCTAGTATACATTTTCTCTAAGGTTGTCCTTCTCCTGTGGTACCGTAGAACATAATAGGCCGATCCACTGTATATCCATGTCACTACTTCTTTACCAACAGAATTCTTGCGGGCGTATATCGTCTCCAGGTAGACTTCCTGTTCAATATGATTCCCAAATAAATAACTAACTTCGTCCGCTGGAGTCTTTGAGACACCATTCAACAAAGGGGATAGATTTGTGGTAATACAGTGTTTATTCTTGAGGCTAACCATAATGTCTGCTGGATTGGTGTTTCGACTGCTTGCCTCCGGCCAGCTTGCTACAATATCTAAGACATTTATGTGGTACAACCACAATGCCTCCGCTAAGACCTGGCAACCCGTGGCCTGTGAGCTCAGCAGCAAATTCTTTTTTACCAGGTTTCATATAAGGGGAAAGAGAACCTATCCTTGCGTTGTGCTTCTTGACACGTATTTGGTCGCTGCTGCACCTTATGGACTTCGTTGCGAAGAAGAGACTATAGTTTACATGTCTGATAAGGCAGCCAAGGCGCACTTACGGCATGGGTCAGTCCTTTAATCACTTCAAAACTCACCCCGAAATATATGAAAGTCAATGGCTTGATAAATGGCATTAAACACAGAAGGGGTAAGGTTTCCAAAAATAAGTTCCTTACCCACTACCAGTTGGCTTCGTGGCACTTACATGCTTGGCTACCGAACCCGCCGTTACAATGGTGACTTCATGGATTTGAATCGGGATTGACCAAATTTTTGAAAGGGAAAATTATCGGGTTTTAGTAACTCATAAAAGCATGTGGAAGACCTAACAGATAGCGGAGCGTACACGCTTAGCAAGAACTTTATCTCTTCATATTTCATCGTAGAATGACGAACTTTTAATTAATTTTTCTACTTCTACCTAGCTATTATTGGTCGCAAAAAGTCTTTTAGCTCCTCGAGTACTATTTCCAACTACTTATCATCCAAACTAGCCAGTCCAAAATTCTCATCAATTCGACTTTCATCTTCTTTCTCCTCTCCAGGCATGCACCGCAAATCGATAGAAGCCCAACAAACATTGAGGGATGATTCCGGCGTTAGCGATCACGAAGACTCCGCCGGTTCGAAATCCAACGATGAATCACGTCGCCTCACCTCTTCCACCGAATCGTTGAATGTCGTCTCACCTGCACCGACGCGCGAACGCCAACAAACCTCCTCCAGCGCGACCACACCCACAGCAACTACCGCTTCATCATCGTCGCCGCACATTGACCTGAGCAGCCCCTCGCCGCCGACAACGCATGCCCGGCAATTGTCACCTTTGCAACAACATCAGCGTAGTTTTTATCAACAGCAAGCAGCGACATTAATACCGCCAACCGCTCAACCCTGCTATCATCCCCTCTTGGATGCCGCCAATGCCAGCGCTGGTGCGGCCACCAGCAAAGATTTCCACATGATTATGAATACGGCCGTAGCAGCTGCAGCGGCGGCAGCTGCGGCTAGTGGTGCTGGAGGCAGTGGTGGTAGTGGTGGTGGTGGTGGTGTTGGCGCAGCAGCAGCTGGGTCCGCCATGGGCGCTGCAAGTGGGCTGCATCATCATGCGCATGCGGCGGGTGCTGTGGGACCGTATGCGACGCTTGAACATGATCCGGATACTTTTAGGTGAGTGTTGAATATCAAGTTTGTGAACTTTGAGCTTGCCGAAAGCTTTTATAATCCTAAATTGCTAATCATTTTAATAAAAAGTAGCAAAATTTTTTCGAAGAGCGCTAATCTCCTCTCTATCTTTTTTTTTCACAGAAACAACTCCATCGCCTGTCTGCGCGCCAAAGCTCAGGAGCATCAGGCTCGTCTTCTCAACAGCGGCCTCTTTCTGCAAGTGCGTTCTTTTGCTGGTTTTCAAGCCAGCAATAATGTTGCGGCGGCGGCTGCCAGTGTTGCCGCTTCGAATCGGTCCAATAATATGCTAACCAACAGCAACAACAACCGCAACAGCAATGAAACCATAAAAATTGTTGACGATTCGGACGGGCAATGCTCACCCATTGATTTTGGCAGCATTTGCAATGCGAATAATAGCAACAATAGTGGCAATAACAACAACAACAGCAATATGGATTTTTGTTTGCCCACTATGCACCAACAACAACAACAGCAGCTGAAGTTGGAGCGCATGTCCTGTGATTTGTAGCAGTGAATTGCAACCCTGCAGTCTAAACAATAATATGTCCAACTTTCGACGAAGCTTGCATATGCAGGGCAGTTTTTACATAAAAAAAACGAATTTATTTATTCGAAAATTTTTTAAGCATATTTTAGCTTAATTATGAAAAATTAGTTTTTAAAGAATATACATAAAATGATATAATCATAGTTTTAAGAGCTAAAGCGTAAAAGTGGAAAAAGAATGTATAAAGGTTTGTAAAAATTAAATTTTAAAATCTAGCGGTAAATTCTTAAGGCACAAAAATTTAAAAATCAAATTTGTACATATGTATGTATGTATGTTTGTACATATGCATTTGTATAATCACTATTCCAGAATTTTTTATTGTCGGCACAGTTTACCGTTAAAATATCATAGAAATCTGAGAAAGAAATATAATTCATTAAAAGCTCAAAAAATGTTTTTAACCTAAAATAAGTTATTTTAGATGGGGCAAACTTGAATAAGAAGCTCCTTTCTAATACACATATATACATAAATATTTGAAACATTTAAAAAAAAAAACATAATTTGCACGAAAAAATGTACTTAGAGTTTAGTATTGCAAAATATTTAACAATAAAAATATTTATAGAAAAAAATTTTTTTTTTGTGCTCCAGAGGCAAGTATATAAACTTAATTTGATTTTTTTTTATAAAAACATATTTATTTTTTCAATATTCATTTCTTTTGTTATATTTTATACATACAATTTCAGCAAACTTCCCCGAATCAATTTGAAACTATTTGCAACATATAGAATTTTCCATCTCCTTTCATTTAATACCCATATTGCGATTAATTCGCTAAAATTAACATAAAATTCCAAGCAGCACTTTTTGAACCACCCCCGGCATCGATCGCTTCGACTGGAAATTTTCGGCAAATTTACTAGGCGCGCAGAAGTGCGCAGCAAGTACTGCAACCCAGCGTAAAAAAAGTCGCACAAATA
>NW_023464208.1:9615-11583 GCF_013731165.1 Rhagoletis pomonella | reverse complement strand
CTAACGAGGATACCTGTGCTACCAAAACCAAAACACAAGCGTGCCGGCAAGGTGGTTGCACTGAGGAAGAAGCTGGTGGTACTCTACGCCAAGGTCTCCCAAGCAGAAGAAGCAGTTAATCCTCCGCCATGGGACGTGGTCCAAGATTGGCAAAACCAAATAACGAGTATTAAGGCAGAACTCAAAAAAAAATAATAATTGTAAAATTGTAAATAAAACAAGTAAGAAAGTCTAAGTTCGGGCGGAGCAGAACATTAAATACCCGGCGCAAGTATTAAATATATGTTTTTTCACCTTTTCCGGTGTACCAATTTTGAGTAGCGTCCTTAAATTTCGAAATATTGCAGTTTCAAGCATTTCTGAAATTTACCGTTATATGAAAAGCGGCCGTAATTTTAGCCTGAATTCAATAATTTTTAATAATTGGTTTTTATGTGGCAAGCACAATAACCGTACCGAGTTTGGTACAAATTGGTATAACGGTTACCGATATACGTATATGTTATCATAAGTGGGCGGTGCCACGCCCATTTTCCAAAATTTTACCATAAACATATTTCTTGGTAAAGAATTGTTGCAAGCATCAATTTTGAATAAATTAGCGTTAATAGTTACTGATTTATCGAAGATTTTGTATTTCTCTAAATTACCGTTATATGGGATGTGGGCGTGGTTATTGTCCGATTTTTTAAATTTTTGGCCATTTAGTATGCTGTACCAAGGCCAACAACTGTGTTTGGAAGAAATTGGTGCAGCGGTTACCAAGATATACACATGTAACCATAAGTGGGCGTGGCTACGCCCAATTTCCAAAAATTTATAATCAGGGAACGGATTTTATGGAAATTGCCTTTTTTTCTGCTAAAGAGATAGAGTATATTCGATTAAGAATGTCCACGAATTAGCTTTCCCTGATTCCATATATACACATTTGATGTTGCCTTTTTTGCCTTTTTTAACCGACTTCCAAAAAAGGAGGAGGTTATCAGTTCGTCGGAATATTTTTTTTTTTATGTATGTTACCGCATAACTTTGGACCACGTCAACCGATTTCGATTTTTGCATCGGAAAGGTAGTGTCTCAGAGGTGGTCCCATACTAATCTGGTTAAGATCCGATCAGCGGATCATGAGATATATATATATATATATTTTTTTTATATGGGAGTTGAAGTCGGTTTTTTTTTTTGCTGAAAATTACTAGTTAAGATATTTGCCTTTTTTTGCCTTTTTTAAGATATTTGCCTTTTTTTGCCTTTTCTACATTTAAAAAAGTGATTATAGCATTTACAATTTTTTTTTTTTTTAAATATACACATGCCCATGCGGCTTATAGAAGCGCAGGGACATCTTGCCAAATTGGTGTTGAAAAAATTCAAAGCCGTTTTCTCAGCTAACGTAGGTTTGAAGACAATAAGGGGTGTGTATAAAATTGTAAAAGGCGAGGAAAACGCCCTTATTCCTGATAATATGAACGTTTCAAACGTTCCATATTTAAATTGGGCTCCACTTGTATCAACTTACGTCGAGCGCACATTTAGTACATTCAAGGCTTTTCTTCGCGAAAATCGAATGAGAATGCTGCCAGAAAACTTCAAAATGCATCTTGTGGTTCAATGTTACTACAACTATACAGATTAAAGTTTTATGAGTTCGAAACTCGAAAGGATAAAATAGTCAAAGAGTTAAAGTACAAATTTTTCATATAATGAAACTAGTTCATAGTTTCTCCCTTTTTACTTGTAATATAAAAATTTCAAAAATAAATATATTTTTTGATTGTTCTTCGTATTTTCTGTCTTTTTTTATTGCCTTATTTTGCTTTTTTGGCAATACCTTTGTTTTTGCCTTTTCCTGCCTTTTTCGCTATTTTGTTTTGCCTTTTTTGCAATACCTAGGGCCTTTTCCTGCCTTTTTCGCTATTTTTAACCGACTTCCAAAAAAGGAGGAGGTTATCAGTTCGTCGGAAT
>NW_023464208.1:0-9515 GCF_013731165.1 Rhagoletis pomonella | reverse complement strand
ATTTTTTTTTTTTTTTTTTTTATGTATGTTACCGCATAACTTTGGACCACGTCAACCGATTTCGATAATTCTTTTTGCATCGGAAAGGTATTGTCTCAGAGGTGGTCCCATACTAGTCTGGTTGAGATCCGATCAGTGGATCATGAGATATATATATATATATATATTTTTTATATGGGAGTTGAAGTCGGTTTTTTTTTTGCTAAAAATTACTAGTATTTTGCCTTTTCCAGCCTATTTCGTTACTTTATTTTGCCTTTTTTATAGGTTTTTAGGTCTTAAAAATCCGTTCCCTGTTTATAATATTCTTATTGTTCGTCTGAAAATTATTACAAATATCAATTTTGTGTGAATTATCTTCAGTAGTTACTAAAATATTGCAGTTTTCGTATTTCTGGAAATTACCGTTATATGGGAAGTGGGCGTGGTTACTGTCCGATTTCGCCCATTTTCAATACCAATCTACCTTGGATTAACAGAAACCTACATACCAAATTTGGTTGAGATATCTCAATTTTTGCTCGAGTTATCGTTTACACGGACGGACGGACAGACGGACAGACAGACATGGCTTAATCGATTTCTCTATTCATTCTGAGCATATATGTATACATTTGTCTATATCTTTCTCGATTCGTTTTGGCTGTTACAAACAACCGTTATGTGAACAAAATTAATATACCCTTGTGCACAAGTGCGCTCGGGTATAAAAACACAAGAATGTACACTCACACACACAAATAAAACTTAAAATGAAATAATAAAAATTAAGCATTAAGTTTTATCATATTTTGCATATCCCTTGAAAGTTGTATTAAACAACAAAATAAATGTTATAACACAGACATTAATTAAAAACATTAAACTAAGGCAAAAAAAAATTTGAACTAAGAAAATATCATGAACTATGATTAGTGTATGACTATCTTGAAAATATATACATAATGTCTTGGTGGAAGAAAGCATTTAGTGCAATACTAATAGCCGTGTCTGGTTACGAGGTTGGAAAAGAAAGACAAGGTGAAAAAATAGAAAAGTTAGCCGAAAAAATTAACCAGCATAATGAACCAATTTTAAACCACAACGAATCAGGAATGAATATTACACACATTATTATTATTATTGTCATGTTGTTAACAATCACAGTTCTGTACTCATTAATAAAAAGTTATTTTAAATACAAACACAATAAAATAACGGCTACAACGCCAAGGATTTAAAAAAATAGTAAACTTAAATGACAAGTCCTGTCACGTGGAGGGACATAACAGATAAACTCAGAAGCATTAAGGCAGAATTTGATAGATAGTACAAATGCCTGAATAGGACACCAGTACCCTCCAACCACACTCAAATAAAACATTTAAGAACACTGGTTTATCAGCATAAGACGATCACAGGCCTCAGCAAGACAGTCTACCCATTCCTAAGAACTATTCACCAGGAAGAATTCATAAAATTTTTTTCCTCAATCAAAACAAAACTGGAAGCGATTTTCAAACATTTGGAATATAGGGACAAAGTACCGGAAGAGATAAACAAATTCCTAATAATCAAGTTCCAAGATAAAGGGGGAGAAACATCAGACGAAGAGGTAGGAAAAACTAACACAATGACCACTATGACTCTTGTAGAATTTATAAATTTGGCTACAAAGCTGTTGCCAGAGTTTGATGGCAAAGCTGAAAATTTGACCAAATTCATTAATGCACTCGACATTCTAGATTCGATCAAAGGAGATAATGGAAGCATTGCAATTTCATTAATCAAAACCAAACTCAACCAAACAGCGAGCAGGTTTTTGACGAATGAAGCAACAATCGGGGCAATAAAAAGCACACTGACCGCTAACGTGAAACACGAGTCCTCTCAAAGTATTGCAGTGAAATTGTTGGGCATAAAACAACACAACAAGTCTGACGGCGATTCCGCCAAAGAAATTGAATCCCTTGCACAACAACTAGAGCTTGCTTACATCTCCGATGGAATGTCGTCAGCGTTGGCAAGAAACTATTCAGCACATTCGGCAGAAAAAGCGATAAGAACCAATGCAAGGTCTGATGAAGTAAAAATGTTAATGAGGGCAGGGCAGTTCTCAACAGTTAGTGACGCAGTCACCAAATTCATTGAGTTAGGGGCCGAAAGCTCAGGCACCCTTCAGGTAAACTATATAAATAATTCATACAGAAGGAACAATTCTAACAGGAGAAATAATTCATTTAGAGGAAATAATTCTTACAGAGGTAATAGAAACTATAGAAACCATTACCGAAATAATCGGGGTAGAAACCACAGTAACTATAATAACAGCAACGGCAACCCAAACAGAAACAACGATAACAATAAAGCTATAGGGGCCGTAATAACTATAACAGGAATGTACGCTACACAGAAGCATCGGAAAACACAGAGCACCCCCAGAGTGCCCAACTGGGGAGTGCGCAAAATTAAACACTGCGAACTTATTAAACATCAATTTGTCATTTAGTAACTTCGTCACCGTAAATTCCTCGCTAAATGACTACAAGTCCATCTTTTTAATAGACACAGGCTCGGAAATTAGTATATACAAAACATCGGCAAATGATCAAATTCAAATAAATACAAATCATATCTACAATTTAAAAGGCATAGGAAATGGTTCCATAAAAACCTTAGGTGCCACTACAGCTACACTTTATATAAATAACTCAGAAATCATTCACAACTTCCAAATAGTAGACGAAAATTTTCCAATCCCTTGCGATGGTATTATAGGGTTAGACTTCATAAAACAATTCAATTGTCTCTTAGATTACATGTATAATGGTCCAAGTCTATTGATAATACGACCTAACTCTCTGAAAAGTCACTTGGAGCTAGAAATTTTAGAATCACCCACAAAGGGAATAATTAGTTTACCGGCAAGAGCGGAAGTTATTAGGAAGATCCACATAGTTGCAACCGCAGAAAATATGCTAATCCCAAACCAAGAGTTAGAAGAAGGCATAATAATAGCAAATACAATAGTTAACACGAGGAATCCATATGTCAGAATTATAAATACAACAGATAATAATGTTTTTCTTAAACAAAATAAGATCAGAACAGAATGCTTGGATGACTACAAGGTGGTTAACATCAGCAAAACAAACGATACTGAAGAGAGAGAGAACACTATATTAAATAAACCAACCCAAAACTGTCCTTTATACCACCGCGATAAATTACTAAAATTATGCTCAGACTATACAGATGTATTCGCTTTAGAGACTGATCCCTGCACTGTCAACAATTTTTATTAACAAAAATTGCGATTAAAAGACGAAAAACCGGTCTACATTGAAAACTATAGATTGCCTCATAATCATAAACCCGAAATCAGAAAACATATAGACAAATTAATTAAAGATGACATAATTGAACCTTCGGTATCAGAATATAATAGCCCAATTCTTCTTGTACCTAAAAAATCCTTACCAAATTCCTCAGAGAAAAAATGGAGATTAGTAATAGACTATAGACAGGTCAACAAAAAATTAGCGTCAGACAAATACCCACTACCTAGAATCGATGATATTCTCGATCAATTGGGTCGTGCCAAATATTTTTCCTGTCTGGATTTAATCTCTGGCTTTCATCAAATAGAATTAGAGGAGAATTCAAGAAACATAACGTCTTTCTCATCCGATCAAGGATCATTTAGATTCAAGCGATTACCATTTGGATTAAAAATTGCACCCAACTCATTCCAACGAATGATGAATATTGCATTTTCCGGCCTTAAGCCGAATAAAACCTTCATTTATATGGATGACTTAATAGTTGGAGGATGGTTCCGTGCGCAGAAGTGGAAAACTTTTGACTGCCATTCACCTGGGAGTGGCCAGAAGCGATTCTTGTGCGTACGGTTCAAATCGCAGCTCACAACGTCCGGATATTTATATCCACGTATCCTCTGGGTAGCAACCAAACACCCATTTGGGAGCGAGCTAAAGTGATAAGGCGTAAAACTTCGCGTGCGCTGGGTTTGGGTCCCGCCACGTTAAAACCCCGCCCAATGAAAGATTCCAACAAGCCTCGGCTGAGACCCCCTTTTTCTGATGACGACCACGGCAAACGTATAAAGGACTATGATTTAAGGGTATGCACCTGGAATATCCGGACCCTTAATGGGGAAGGTGCCTCTGCCCGGCTGGTTGATGTCCTCGGGAATACAAAGGCTGACATCACCGCCATCCAAGAAATGCGATGGACGGAGCAAGGTAAAGTAAGCGTGAAGCCTTGCGACGTCTACTACAGTTGCCACGTAAAGGAGCGCAAATTCGGTGTTGGATTCGTGGTAGGAGAGAGACTCCGTCGCCGAGTACTGGCGTTCACCCCGGTGGACGAACGTCTAGCCACAATCCGCATCAAAGCTAGATTCTTCAACATCTCGCTCATCTGCGCCCATGCCCCGACGGAAGAGAAGGATGAGGCGTCCAAGGATCTCTTCTATGAGCGCTTGGAACGTACATATGAGCGCTGCCCCCGACACGATGTCAAAATCGTGCTTGGCGATTTTAATGCCAAGGTGGGCAAGGAAGGGATCTTTGGCGCCACTGTCGGAAAATTCAGCCTCCACGACGAAACGTCCGATAACGGACTGAGGCTGATCGACTTCGCCGGGGCCCGAAATATGGTAATATGTAGTACTAGGTTCCAGCATAAGAACATCCACCAAGCTACATGGCTGTCTCCAGATCGAAAAACGAGAAACCAAATCGATCATGTTGTGATAGACGGAAGGCATGCTTCAAGCGTTTTGGACGTACGTACACTCCGAGGGCCAAACATCGACTCGGACCACTATCTTGTTGTAGCCAAGATACGCACCCGCCTCTGTGCAGCAAAAAATGTGCGCCCAACAATGCAAGGAAAGCTTAACGTCGAAAAGCTGCAATCACAACAGACGGCCAATTTATTCGCCACTCGACTCACACACCTGCTCTCTGAGAGCACTCTTCAACAATCCGACGTACGCGAGCAGTGGAACCACATTTCCCGATCATTAAGTACCGCCGCCGAAGAAGTAGTTGGATTTCAGCGAGCCCGAAAGAACAACTGGTACGATGAGGAATGTCAAGAAGCCGCAGAGAAAAAAGATGCCGCCTACAGGGCCACGCTGCGATCGTGTGGGACCGTTATAGGGAACTGAAGAAGGAAGCGAGACGTATTTGCCGCAATAAGAAGAGAGAGGCCGAAATACGTGAGTGCGAAGTGCTTGAGATGCTGGCCGACAGGAAGAACGCCCGAAAATTCTACCAGAGGGTTAGGCGACTTACGGAAGATTTCAAGACCGGGGCGAACTCCTGTAAGAACAACAATGGCGACCTAGTGACCGATGTCCAGAATATACTTAAATTGTGGAGGGAACACTTTTATAACCTACTGAATGGTAGCAGCGCTGAAAGTAGTGAGGAAGACGAACCCGAGTCCCCAGTCGATGATGATGGAGTAGCTGTCCCACCGCCTCACTATGACGAGGTACGAATAGCGATTACGCGGCTGAAAAACAACAAAGCTGCTGGAGCTGACGGCCTGCCAGCCGAGCTATTCAAGTACGGCGGCGAGGAGCTGATGAGGTGCATGCATCAGCTCGTATGCAGAATATGGTCAGATGAACGCATGCCCGACGACTGGAATTTAAGTCTGCTCTGCCCAATCCACAAGAAAGGCGACCCCGCCATATGCGCCAACTACCGCGGAATTAGCCTTCTAAGCATAGGTTACAAGGTCTTATCGAGCGTATTGTGCGAAAGACTGAAGCCCACCGTCAACGAGCTGATTGGACCTTATCAGTGTGGCTTTAGGCCTGGAAAATCCACCATAGATCAGGTATTCACAATACGCCAAATCTTGGAAAAGACCCGCGAGAATAGGATCGACACACACCATCTATTTGTCGATTTCAAAGCCGCTTTCGACAGCACGAAGAGAAGTTGCCTTTATGCCGCGATGTCTGAATTTGGTATCCCCGCGAAACTAATACGGCTGTGTAAAATGACGTTGAGCAATACCACCAGCTCCGTCAGAATAGGGAAGGACCTCTCCGAGCCGTTTGATACCAAACGAGGTTTCAGACAAGGGGACCCCCTTTCGTGTGATTTCTTTAATCTTATGTTGGAGAAGATAATAAGAGCCGCAGAACTGAACCGCTCAGGCACAATACTTTATAAGAGCGTACAATTGCTGGCGTATGCCGACGACATCGATATTATCGGTAAAAACAAGGGCTACGTCTGTTCTGCCTTCTCGGGATTGGATAGAGAAGCAAAGCGAATGGGTCTGGTGGTGAACGAGGACAAAACGAAGTATCTCCTGTCAGCACACAAACAGTCAGAGCATACGCGTCTTGGCACCCACGTCACTGTTGACAGTTACAAGTTTGAAAAAGTAGACGACTTCGTTTATTTGGGAACCAGCATTAACACCAATAATAATGTCAGCCTTGAAATCCAACGGAGAATCACTCTTGCCAACAAGTGCTACTTTGGGCTGAGTAGGCAATTGAGAAGTAAAGTCCTCTCTCGTCGTACAAAGATCACACTCTATAAGTCACTCATCATGCCTGTGCTGGTGTATGGCGCGGAAGCATGGACAATGAAAGCATCTGATGAGGCGGCTCTTGGAGTTTTCGAGAGAAAGATTCTGCGAAAGATTTACGGACCTTTACGCGTTGGTGATGGCGAATATCGCAGACGATTTAACGATGAGCTGTATGAGCTTTACAACGATATAGACATAGTGCAGCGAATTAAAATTCAGCGGCTCCGCTGGCTTGGCCATGTCGTTCGGATGGACAGAAACGCTCCTGCTCTGAAAATATTCAACGCGGGCCGCGATGCTGGGAACAGAGGAAGAGGAAGGCCTCCTCTGCGTTGGAAAGACCAGGTGGAGAAGGACTTGGCTTCACTTGGCATTTTCAATTGGCGTCAGTTAGCACAGAAGAGAAATGACTGGCGTGCTGTTTTGGACTCGGCCAAAATCGCTTAGGCGGTTACAGCGCCAAATAAGAAAAAGAAGAAGAATAGTTGTAGGCTGCTCGGAAAATCACATGCTCAAGAATTTAAAATCAGTTTTTTATGTTTGTAGAGCCACAAATCTTAAACTTCACCCAGATAAATGCAAATTCTTTGACTCCCAAGTAACATTTCTGGGACACAAATGCACAGATCAAGGAATCTTGCCAGACGAATCAAAATTCGACAAAATTCTTACCTACCCAAAACTAACAAATGCTGATGAATGCAAAAGATTTGTAGCATTCATTAATTACTATAGAAGATTCATACCGAATTTTTCTATTCATGCAACACATATTACCAAATTAACGAGAAAGAAAACTCCATTCATCTGGACAACCGATTGTGATAATGCATTTGAATACCTCAAAAATTCTTTATTATCACCTAACCTACTTCAATATCCCGATTTTGAAAAACCTTTCTCTATAACCACCGATGCAAGCAAAATAGCTTGTGGTGCCGTATTGAGTCAGGATTATAATGGTACACAATTAGCTATTGCCTTCGCGTCAAAAACATTCACTAAAGGGGAAGCCAACAAGTCAGTTATAGAGCAAGAACTTAGGGCAATCCATTGGGCCATAAATTTTTTCAAGCCGTACATTTATGGTACTAAATTTTTAATAAAAAGTGATCGCAAGCCGCTAACATACCTCTTTGCACTAAAGAATCCTTCCTCCAAATTAACAAGAATAAGGCTCGACCTCGAGGAATTCGATTTTGAAATTGAATATATTAAAGGTAAGGACAATTGCGGCGCGGATGCTCTATCTCGCATTGATTTTGGGCAAATTAAGCGACTCAAAGAAGAAAACTATGCCATAATACAAGTAATCACAAGGTCCAAATCCAAGGATACACCCCCTAACACCAAAACGACGGAAAAAGAAAAAGACAACATACAACACGTATACAATACTATTACAAATCATGAAGTGAAAAATTTACCTCGCCTAACACTTAGGTGCACAACTAATGGAAAATTAAAAGAATCCTCGAAATTATTATTACTCCATGGAAGGAAAGAAATATTTAAATATGATGCTAAAGATATTATTGCTTCTTTCTCAAACTTGAAAAAGCAGTTGGTAATAATAACTCTACAGGCATAAAGATAGCTATCAATGACAATTTGTTTAAACATATAGATATAGAGGAATTCAAAAATGTAGGCAATAAAACTTTAAAGAAGGTAATAATTGGAATAACACCACAAATAACCAAAATAACTTCACAAACGCAAAAAGTAGAAATTCTGAAAAAATATCATGATGACCCTGTATTTGGAGGCCACCCAGGTGTCACACGATTGTTATCAAAAATTAGACGACAGTATACATGGAAAAACATGGCTTCAGACGTGAAATCTTATGTTAAAAATTGTGAAAGCTGTAATAAAAACAAATCTGGTAAAAATAAAATAGAACCTTTAGTCATAACAGACACACCAGCAACCGCTTTTGACATCGTTCAAATCGATACTGTAGGCCCTCTTCCCAGATCATTCAACGGGAACGAACACGCCCTTACAATAATTTGCGATTTATCAAAGTTTCTCATAACTGTAGCAATACCTAGCAAAGCAGCTAATATAGTAGCCAAAGCTATAGTAGAAAACTGCATTTTAGTTCACGGACCCATTAAACGCATACTAACAGATATGGGTACCGAATACAAGAATCAACTTTTCGAAGAAATATGTAAACTACTGAAGATAGAAAATAAAACAAGCACTCCATATCACCACCAAACACTAGGTACGGTAGAACGTTCACACAGAACATTTAATGAATACATAAGGTCCTATATTTCAATAAATAAACTAGACTGGGACCACTGGATCAAATATTTCACGTATTGCTATAATACGACGCCCTCAAAAACCCATGGTTATACACCATTTGAGCTAGTTTACGGTAAAACTACCACACCTTACGACTTCACATTAAACGGTAAAGTTGATCCAATCTACAATATAGATGACTACAAATCAGAGTTAAAATTCAAACTATAGACTGCTAAAAAACGAGCGACAGATTTACTAGAGAAAGCAAAAGTGAAAACATAGGAAAATTACGATAAAAAAGAAAATCCACAAAGTATTCTAGCAAACAACATGGTCTACCTAAAGGATGACACCGGCCACAAGCTGGACGGCATCTTTAAAGGCCCATATATAGTTATAGAAACAGACACTCAGGGTAATAGCAAAATCGATATGAACTCAAAAACAACCATTGTGCATAAAAACAGATTAAAATTAGCATAATAAAATTTTAAAACGTATTTTAAGACTATCCTGGCCAGGACTAACACATAAATACGTAGATTAAAATTATAAATTGTTAAAGGCAAATACATAAATATTATATATATATACATTATATACAATTAAAAGGGAAAAAGTAAAAAAAATAAAAATAAAAAAATAAATAAAAAAAAAACCTAAATATACAAACACATAAAATT
>NW_023464207.1:0-11586 GCF_013731165.1 Rhagoletis pomonella | reverse complement strand
TTTTTTTTTGAGTTGTGACTGTCTTTTAATGAATGAGTGATATATGTATACTTAATTACCCAGTAGAAATCGGTTGCATGCATTCATGAAGCGTGCATGCTGTATGAGTGAAATTTCAACAAATAGAACAGTAGAATTTTTGTAATATTTTCAGCCTTGTACCAAAATTTTTGTGAACGGGGGTGTAGTGCGATAATATTTTCAGCACCAAGGGGATTTTACAAGAAATGCATTTGCATATGTAACTGCTGCTACTTTTTTTGTATGTCCCCGTATATTAAAATGTATCAGAAAGTAGCATTTACATATGGGGATACATATCTTGTAAGAATGCTTTAGTACTGTTACATTAATGCATTTTTGTATGATTGAAACATGAATACAGCCATATGCATGCAGCAGTAGTACAAGTGTATGGTTAGAGTACGCATACGCTCTGAGAAACCACACGTGTTAAATGGAAATGAAGGTTCATTTATGCTGACATGTATACATTACATAAGTAGCAGCAAGTTCATTCCACCAACAGCGATGTCGTATGCATAAAATTGACTGGGTATGTATATATACATACATTTGTAAAGATGTTACTCATTGTGAACTCTGTTCAAAAACAAGCACAATCACTTTGTTCATCTATTTTTGTTTCCTATAAAGATGAAATTCGTTGTAATCAAATGAAAGCAGTATTTTTTTCTTCTTATAAAATACACACCTAAGCAGAATGCATATCTATATTATTTACATATGTACATACATACATATATTTTGCTTTTGTTTTCGTTTATTATTTGTACGCCATGTTGTTTTAGTTTTTTTTGTTTTTTTTTTTTGTGAACTACGGCAACGCCACAAATGCTCTTTGGTTTGGATCACTGAGTGCGTCATTAGTGACGAAGCATTTGCATAGTTTGCTTTTAGTACGTCTAACGATGTTACGAAAATACTTCGCCAAATTATTATCGTGTTATACAGGGTGAAGCGCAAAGATCTTATAAATACGGTTCTCTCTCTGTCAGAAGTTACCAGTTTTAGTCCGAGAATTTTTTGCTGGTAAATTCTGGTAAATGTGTCAAACGATCAGCTGTAGTGTGTTTGGCAACCAAATTGTAAACAAAAGAAAAGTGCACTCTGCTAATTTATGTTGAAAAGTATTTAATTACTTGTTTAAGTGGATTCTAATGAATTTGAAAGTATTTTTGGTTATTTACATGTGTGAGCTGAGTGTGTTTACATACAAAATAAGCAAAAATTTACAACCAAAATTTGGAGGTTATGTTGAAGTTGACAGAAGTTACAATTTTTTACTAGAAAGCGATCCCGTACTTTTCAATGTTACTCTCTCGCTCTGAGCGAATTTTTATTTTTTTGACAGTTTTATTAATCCGAGTCCGAGGAATACTGGATTGCACCTAATGTTAGTTATTCGGGGTCAAAGATAAAATAGATAAAAAAAATATAGATCTTAAAATTATCTATAGAAATGGTTCCCATACTTTTCTTCCTAAGAATTACCATTTCTGGGATATAGCGATTCAAAAAATTGTGTTCCCCGTTATACACACATACAACCAACATGTCGCACACCGTCTTCAAAAGAGTCACAACTCAAAATAATACGTTCGTCAGAAAATGCGGAAAACTATTTCGTAGCACATGCTAATCATATGGTCAATGGCGACTTTACCTTAGGTTTTCTTAACAAATTATAACAAAAGTTTGCTCCAGCTTTTGCTGAAAGGTAAATAAAAGCTCTGTGTACATTTTTAGCGTATAATTTCGAAAATGCCAAATTTTGAGTTGTGACTCTTTTGAAGACGGTGTGCGATGTGTGTGGAAGCTTTTTGTATGTAGGTATCTCTACTTAAGTGCTCATAACTTCTACATTTATTATTCAATTTAGATGAGCAGGACTTTATTGTATTTATGAAGGACCATGCTTTGACGTGCAAGAATCGAAAAGTTAACATTTTCTATCATGTTGATATTTTTACCGAATGTAACTTTTTTAAAAAAATTTTTTATTATGCAAAATTGTCGGAGAATAGCTATTCTACAAGTGGTTAATCTACGCCACCCCTGTTTTGCTTTTTTCCACATGCCCTCGGCCAATTGATTGTATATTACTTGCAGAGGTCTACATAAGTAACTCACTAATTTGATCCTCTACGCCGGTTTTGGCAATATTAGCCGTGTTTTATTTGTCCAGAAATTTAAGCTATTAGCTTATTTTGTATCGAGGACTTACCCAACATAATTATATTGGCTTATGAAAAGCTGTCTTGGCTTGTATATTGAACAAAAGGCATTGCCATTCAGCATCAGAAATTTTCTCCTTCAGCCAATCAGAAAGAGGCAAAACTTACTTTGACACTCTTCAAACAACTGTCAAAATTAAGCTAACATAGGAAATAACCTAATTTCGTTTTATTTGACCAAAATTTAGTTATTTGCTTGTGATGGTTGAATGAAACATGCCTAATATCAACTATCTCGTTTCTCTTTCAGCCCTTCTAACCAGGAACCCAGTATACACACAGCCTACGGTCTGAGGCTGTTTAATGCTTTCTCAAATGTACAATTGAAATCAAACCTGAAAATAACCCTGTTTGGTCATGTTACTTCCATATACATATGTATGTACATACATATGTTTCTGTGGACATTTGAAAGAGCAACTTAAGTACATGGTTACATGTTATATGTACACATTTTTTAGTTATATAATACATTTTTGTTCATAATGGAGCTAATAACTCTAAACGTTGAGAGTTAAAAAAATATACATATATTTATTTATACTCGTGCATATGTATGTATGTATGTATGTATTATAAAAATCTAAGAATAAATTAGCAGTATCACATTGAGCCACCCTTTATATAGCACATATAGCTATATACATATTTTTTTTATACAACGTATTTAAATAAGAATGTGTTGTATTTGTATCGGTTGATTAGTAAGATATGCGTCATGAGTCATCTAAAATAATCAGTGCGTTTAAAAAAAAATCCCCCTTGATTAACTTATTAAAAATAGCTTCTGGTTTGGAGAAAATATTTACATTTTGGTCGTAAATAAATAACATAAATGTACATTCATCTATACATATGTATCTATTTATATACATATTTGACTATCCTCATTTAATATTTTGCCCATTTTCTTAAAGATATTTTTCCGGTAATGCGTGTAGAAATTTAATAAAAAGTGTAGCATTTACCGGGTGAAAGATATCAGATATACATTAATTTATCGAAGTTAGACGAAAATAGTATTCACGCGACTCGCATATGCGGAAACTTAATAAAACTATGCACTCAAGTTAAGGTCGGACACTTATAGTCGCCGAATTTAGAAAACGGCAATAAGCCATTTGAAACTAGAGATAAAATCATTTTATTTGATCCACAAATGCCCTTAAATAGCTTGCCTAATTTTCGACAAGTACCTATACGAAGAGTGACTTCATATCGAGCCCTAACCGCCAAAATAACGCAAGCGACATTGTTTTCAAAATTTTATTTTTGATGCAGAAATGCATCTAGATGCTCTAGGAATATTTCTGCATCAAAAAGAAAATTTTGAAAAAAATGTCGCTTACGTTATTTTGGCGGTTAGGGCTCGATATATATATGTTTATTCCATCCACATCCGATATTTTTTTATTAATTATCTCTTCTTCTTCTTATGTCTAAGTATCGATATTTTAGTATGAATGGATAGAGGCTTGATGCCAGGAGCTTTCGGTGAGCAAATATTGCTTTTGGCACAAATGTCAGTTACGAGGTTTTACGGAACCACGATACGGGGTTTTGTACTTTAAACGACGATATGTACAAAAATGATCAGAATGAATAGAAAATTGGATTAATCCATGTCTCTCTGTCCGTCCGCCTGTCCATGTACATGATAACCCCAACAAAAAACTTGATATCTTAGCGAGATTTAGTATACATTTTGTCCTTTATCCAAGCTAGGTTGGTACTGAAAATGGACGAAATCTGAAGGTAACCACATCCTCCTCCCATATAATGGTAATTTACAGCAATGTGGTAAATCTTATTAATTAAAATAATCTTAAGGGCCGGTAGTGCAATGTCCGGTTAACCCAAATTTGAGGTCGCAGCTCCGGTTAAATACAACGACTGCTTTATCGATCACATGTTATATGACAACCCCCTGGTTAAAAGCCTGATCATGGCAACTTAACTTAACTTAACGGAACTTAGAACTTAGAGAATCAAAATGAAACAGATTTCAACGTGGCATTAAGTTACGTTAAGTTTCGGCTGTTCAATTACAAGTAACACCCATTTAACAGAATTTTTAAGAGTTACGTTAAGTTGTCATAATCAAACCATAAGTCCAATTGAGCATTTATCGAAATTGTTTGAAATCGGGAAAAAACACTTTTGCTTATCATTTAGTTTAAATATTTAATACGTATATTGTCATCTTTACTTTAGTTTTAATATTATCCATAGATGAGCTGCATCTGTAAAAGTATCTACTTTGTCAGTTAAAAAAAGAAAAACTGGCCTTAATGTCATCATGAAATTAGCCACCACAGTTAATAACTAAAAGGGCATTAAACAGCTTGATTTTTTATAAATATTACATACTTGTTTAAATTTTTGTAATTTAAATTAAAAATGGGCAGATGGGGGTAACGTTCAGAAAGAATGCCTCGCGTCTATTTTTTTAAATTCCCAAACTTTGCTTATAGCAATAAGATATAACATCGTCGTTTGGATTGTTGACCGCTCTAAATTCATATTTCTGTTAATTGTTGCTTCTTTACTTAAACATCCTCTTACTTGAATCAAAAGGCGTTTGTTAATTTTCACCGTCATCAACCAAAGGTTAGTAGTTTTGTCATTGATTTATGATAGTTTAACGATTTAAAGACGCATTCAGATATAAGTAAATGATCTTTTGATCGCAATAAGTAATAATTGATATAGAACGTTTTGCGGCATCACCAACGACATTTCCAGTACACTTGTGGTTTTGTGTATTTTAGTTTTTTGCCTATCCTATAAACAAAAATTGTGTAGTGGAAATACATAGGCGTATGTATTATCTTTTGATTAGACATTCCTAATATACACCTACATAGCTTTTATCGCAATCATTGTAGACTGGTCGGCTATCTACTACGAAGAAAGAGAAGAGGTGGCCTGAAAAAAAAACATTTTTTTTTCTTTTTCACGTAGCACACACTGCTTCACAGTCGAGCAAATAATAATATACTATGTACGTAGTTAAATGGTATGGTATGGGTGCTCAAATGTGCATAGGCACTTATGTATATGTTCACACCTTCTTCTCATGTACCCCGTGGGGAAAAAATTTATGTGGAAAATAATCCTGAGTTTGTACAACGCCCTCTGTTTAAGCAATCCTGGGCGCTGCTAATAAGGGCGTTTATGAAGAGTTGGATAACCAGTGCGTGAGATGTCGTACCTATTTTAAAGATGTTTGCGAACAATAGCCAGAAAACCTGACTTGTGTAAGATTCACTACCGCTCCCTAGTACTCAATGCGTTTTGAGTTCACAAGCTCAGGAATTAAAAGTCTCGAAAGAGACAAACTGAGAAAACATAATGAAGATCTATTATGGAACGAATTTCCGTCATCCCTTGTCAAATTTGGAAATAATGAAGATCCTTCTCTCGCCAGCTCGTTGTTGTCTTTGTTGACTTTTATCCCACATGGCTTTATACCTAGTGCAGTATTATAGTATATTTTATCAACAGCCTCTGGATAGTATAAGGAAATCCATTAATCAGGACTTCCCGTTCTTGGATCATAACCTGAAAATGTCTGTCAAACCAGATTTTTTTTAACAAGAAGTCAGATGTCCCACATAACCATCTGATACTTATTCTTCGGAAGATTGCCGTCGAAGATTTGACCAATTAAACAGCAATACCCACCCACCCGATTTCCCGCAGGGTGTATAGATACATACATACATATGTATGAAGAAATTAATAATGCTGAAGCGTCCCTAAATTTTCCTACTGCGCAATTTATTCGGCGCGTTTTTGACTATTTCGTTTTTTTAGCGTTTTTATATTGTTTATCAGTGTAGTGTGCCTTTTATTTACGTAAAACGTATGTAAGTATGTACTATGCAAACATGGGAATACATCTGCGAACCTAGAATCCCTGCAAAAAAATTTTGACACTCATCTCTAAGGAGAGTAGCCCGGCTCTAGTCTCCATGGGCTACATTTGGGCATTAATAAGTCGCAACTAATCTCATACGGAGACGCATTATTCAGCAACGAAAGTTTACATACGGAGTTGGCATAAATGAAGAATTGCTCGAATTTTCATTTTTATACCCGAGCGCACTTGTCCACAAGGGTATTATAACTTTGTTCACATAACGGTTGTTCGTGACAGGAAAAACGAATCGAGAAACATATTAGACAAATGTATACATAAATGATCAGAAAGAAAGCAGAAATCGATTAAGCGGTGACTGTCTGTCCGTCCGTCCGTCTGTGTACACGATAACTCCATTGAGATATCTTAACAAAACTTGGTACGTATACTTATTCAGTACGCAGGACGGATGGTATTGAAAATGGGCAAAATCGGACAATAACCACGCCTACCTCCCATATAACGGTAGTTTTCAGAAATACGAAAAGTGCGATATTTTATTAACTACTGAAGACTATTCACTCAAAATTGATATTTACGATAATTTTTAGACTAAAACAAGAATATTGTAAACTTTTGGAACTTTGGCCACAGCCATGTATATATCTTGGTAACCGCTCCAGCAATTCCTTCCAAACTTGGCACAGTTGTTGGCCTTGATACAACATAGCAAATGACTGAAAATTTTTAAATCGGACGGGCACTTTTCATATAACGGTTAGTTTCAGAAATGCTTGAAACTTCGATATTTCGAAATTTAAGGACGTTAATTTACTTAAAATTGATACTAACAATAATCCCTTGAAAAGAAGTAATATTATTTGGAATTTTGGAAAAGGGGCGTGATACCCCCAACATATGACTTTATAAGTTTATCTGATTATTTCTAGCTGAACGTTCTATCGAAGATGTATAAAATAGGTGTCAAACCACCCCTGCTTACCTATGCGCCGGGTATTTAATGTTCGGCTACGCCCGAACTTAGACGTTCTTACTTGTTTAGTTTTAAAAAGTTACTAGGCGCTTTTCATCTCCTTTCGAGTACAAATAGGAGGGATCACAAATCCCGTAGTTATACTTGCCTAGTCACATTTTTTGCAGGGATACAAATATATGTACATGTAAATATTCTTTAAAATTCCTTATTTTCTCCTAAACGCTAATATTTGTAAATGCGAATTATACAAATTGAAATGACACAACTTACCGAACCGCCTTAAAAGCAAACAAAAGAAGTTCGCCGTAAACGCCTGGCTTGGCGATTTCGAAACAAAATTTTTTTTTTAGGCCGAACCTAGTTAGGCTTCGCCCTTTTACATATTTCGGTCATACATACATATATCGCCCATTACCTATTTTGTTCTTTAACTAGAATAATCAAAATAATTCCATGGCAAAATTTTAATGATTTTTGGTGGCGCTGGGTTATTAAAAGATCTGGTAGGTAAGTACTAGAATGGGGTACTTACACAATGGCAACGAATTTTTCTACAAAAAAAATTATCCTGGAGGCAAGAACATCGACTGTAAAAAGGCAAACCATTTGTTCGGCCAATAAAAACTTTCTTCAATATTACCTTCCAATAACACTGTAAACTCAGAGGTGCACACCGAACTTTTATTCTGCTACGGTCTAATGTACATACATACATACATATGTATAAATCGTTTTTTGGAGGCTTTCTATGTACAAACATTAGCATGTACGCATAGATGTATGTAATTTTTTAAGCACATATCATCGATGCTTTTGCAAAACCGCCCATCGACCTGTTGCAAAACCGACAAAAATCGCCGTTGTAGCAAAAATTATATTTGTTAACCATGAACTCCAGGCATCGAGATGTAGTATGCATAAAAATCGTTAAGCCCTGTATGCAGCTCTCAAGAAAACGGTCAAGAAAAAATTGCCATTATTTCCTGTGTGTGTCCAAGGAATTTTGACATTTTTGATACTTCACAGTATGTTGCCTCACTCTTTCCTCAAGAAATAATGGAACGGGCATATATTTCTGTTGCAAACCTGGGTTGCCTTGTGCTCTTTTTTCACAAAAAAACTTTAGAAAACCGTAGCAGAAAGCGTAGTAAATTTCTAAAGAACTGCGTACTGCCTTAAGGAAATTTGACTCAAGAAAATTTCTTAGCCATTTCTTGTACGTCATTTTATATGGAGTTTTTGCTTTTCTTGAGAGCTGCATACAGGCCTTTATTAAAACAACAGCTTTGTAAACTAATACATAAAGAAAATACCGCCTAGCAAGGCAATGCCTTCAAAGAAAATCCGTTTTTCGCTCTTTGAAATTTGAGGGCCGCAAGATAGGCAGGCGGATTTGCAAAAACATTGACGAGATGTATGTATTTCAGCAATTCACTGTATCTTGCCTTGAACCTGAAAACCATTCATTTCGAATTTCGTTATCTATGTCAAGGAAATTGCAAAACAGAATCTTAATTGGCTTTCTATGTATGTACATACATACATATTTACATATGCATGTTTCAAAACATCGGAAATGATATTTGCTGTTGTATACACGTACACTATGTAACAATATTATTCGAACTGATACTCAGAACTTGTACAGAATAAACCATATTTTGCAGCTAAATAGAATTCATGCCCATACATTACCGAATTAATACAAATAATATATTATATTATATAATAATATATTAATACTTAATATATAACTGAAAATTATTTAATAGAGTTGTTGTTCTTTTTGCGCACAAATAAACACCATACATGGCAGAAATTCTCTTTCCGCGTTTCATGTTTGCTCGACGGTGAAATTAAAACTGTCAACAAATCTAAACGTGGCGAAATGAGTTTCAACCGATCGTTTCAATTTGTTGTCCGTTTGTAGCCCGCTTTATCTAATGAAGTGTTCTCAATAAATTCAGTGGCTTTGTGAATGAATGCAATTGCAATAATTTATTGCATTAAAATTATAACAAGCATTAAAAACCCATTAACTAATTTTATTTTGAAGTAAAAAAATTCTTTGCTGACGTTGAGGGTAGAATTTTAAGGTCAAAAAAGATAGTGACGGACGTTAAGGCTGGTTTTCACTATGTCAAGTTCAATGGCATTGGTCGTTAAATAGGTAAAATCACATTGTCAAATGGAACTATAAAACGGTTTATTGATTGATTTAGATCAGAGTAGGTCCTCAGTCGTGTACATTAGAGTGGTCCAAAAAAATTAAGTTGGAATTTTAATGCCGGCAACCCCTAGGATTGTTCTATATCGAAAAAAATATACCCCTATTTTTTTATTTTGAAATCAAAAAATATTTAGGGGGTGCTCAAAGCGCTTAAAGTTTTCCATGTATTTTATATGGAGAAAAAACCATTTTTCGTAGAAATGGTATAAAACTGTGGTTCTCTTCAGGAGACTTCCAGTATTAATATCCAATTGTTTATTTAACCATTTTTTATGATTAAAGATTTTTCCATTGCATTTTCTAGGGGTTTTGGAGGACCTATAAAATATAGTTACTATGAAAAAATGGTTAAAGAGACAATTGCTGGGAATCTCCTGAAGATAAAAAAAGTTTTCCGATCGAAAACTGTTGATTTTCAAGAATTCTACACTATTTCTACGAAAAATTGTTTTTCCCCCATATAAAATACATGGAAAACTTTGAGAGCTTTGAGCACTCCCTATTTGTATTTTTTGTTTTTTCAAAATAAAAAAATAGGGGTATATTTTTTTCGATATAGAACAATCCTAGGGGTGCCGGCATTAAAAATCCGACCTTATTTTTTTTACATACATTTTTGGAGCACTTTAGTGTACATGCGCAGCTAAACTGGCTATGCACCAACAATCAACATAAAAATCTACAAAAGCACTCTGCGTTGCATGCACATTGGTTTTGATTTTCATAAAACATCTAACAATGTTTAGAAGAATTTTTCTACAAATACACATAATATAATGAAGCTGAAAAAACTATTAGATAGTAATTATTCCAAGTCCTTCCAAAAGAGGTTATTTATATTTTACTAGAAAAAAAATTTAATGGTTTTTAATATTGCAAACGAGCAAAAGCATTAAACATTTTAGTGCATTAAAATTTTTTCATTAGCATTAGCTTGGATAATTTAATGAAAAAAAAATTTCATTAGCATTACATTTTTCAGAATATTCATCATGAATGAATATTCATTTGCATTAAATTTCATAAATTAATGCATTAATTTTTTACATTAACATTATTGCTTTAAATACCATTAATGCATTAAAAAATTAATGCATTTTTCACAACTCTGGCGGAAAACCAAATGAACGGATATTAACCGGATATCAAAATAACGGAACGAATATCCGGATTTTATCCTTGTACACGAAAGTCCGAATAAATACCTGATATATACATATATGCGGATAGTCCAAGCCCTAGTATTTACATACATGTACCTTGCGTATACATTTACATATGGGTGTTTCCATGATGTGGGACGTGATGACATTCGTACGACTTTGAAGTTAAATATCTCATACGAAAACGGAAGTCACTTAAAAAAAAAATTGCTTTTGTGTAGCTTTTATACCGCTCTTTACTTAACAAAAACAAGGTGCACTTGGAACATTTTTCTGGAAACACCCATCTGTATGTATGTATGTACACACCAAAAAGGCAAATAAGTGAGTTCAAACGAGTTTATGACTCTTAGATTTCGCGAAACGGTGGAGAGAAAAACTGAAATATCAAACAAAAAATTATTTAATATGTGTTACTATTAAAAACAATTGAATGGGGCAAAAATCTGTCACGTCCGATATGACACGTCCGTTATCACATATTAACTCAAAATCAAACCACCAACGAATTGTGGTTCTGATTAAAAATGACTACATACTACATTACAACAATGGTCCGTAATTTGACTTTATTTAAAGGTTTAAGAAAGGAAAACCTCACAGGATAAACAGAGTTTTGTTAATTTTTACATCTACACTAAAACCCGTTCTGTTTTTGTCACGTCCGTTATTACCTACTTTTTATCGATTTTCTCAACACCAGTGTTCCAAGCGCATCTAATTTTTTTTTTGTCAACCAAAGGACGGTATAAAAGCTAAATTTCTTTTTCAAGTGACTTCCGTTTTCGTATGATTTATATAACTCTAAAGTCGTACGAATGTCATGTCCCACATCATGGAAACACCCATATGTAAATACTTATGTACATAAGCAATTTCAGATATTTTGTGTATTTCTATGACGATTTTGCCGATTGTTGTAACGATTTTTCGGAAACTTCTGACACGTGTTTGGAATTTGGTCTTCTGCGTTGGCGTATTTGGCCAATTAGTATTTGTTTATAATTCAAATTCATAGATGTCTAATAAGTATTTTTGTTGTTGTCAATATAATAAAATTTGTTTTTCAAATA
>NW_023464206.1:0-11588 GCF_013731165.1 Rhagoletis pomonella | reverse complement strand
TTCGCAGTCGCTCCAACCCAGGATCGCACCTGGCAGCTACAGGCTTGTAGCCCGCAACTCTAACCACTCGGCTACCGCGGAAGCGAAACTCGCCTGTGTTTTTTGTTTACTTGTACAAAAGACAACCGCTGGCCATTTTTACCAGTGTTGTCATCGAAAATTCCCCTGATCCGGTTAATTCCCAAAAATTTCGTGCATTTGTTCGGCTGCTTATGCGCATCTTAAAGAGGAAAATGCATGGGTCAAAGCAAATGAAGGCTGTTTATGCAAATAATCGAGCCCGTTTGTCAACGGTATAAGCTAGTGATATGCATTTCTTTTGCTTGCGCTTTCGACACTCATCTCTCTCTTAACTACCGTTCTTATTTTTTATGTAAACAATAAGTTTTTTTTTATTTATTTATGGCCTTATAACAATTATATTCAAACATTTTTATTGAGTGTGAGGCCGCTTTTAATGAAAAACTATGGTAGAAGTGATAGCTATTTCGGAAAGCACCACATTTCCTCATCAGATTCCTTTAAGTGGGATTCATTGTTGTTGAATATAATTGTTATAAGGCCATAAATAGCAAAAACAAATAACTTAAGGACGAGCATACATAAAAGTTAAACATTCCAAAAATATAATTTTTAACAAAAACCAACAACCACATCATCAAGCTTAAATAGCACCGGAATAGCTGCGCTTGATTGTAGTTGGCCTTACAAATTTAAAAGTCGAAAAAAGAAACAAGAATTAAGGCGAACTTAGCACAGTGCGTAGGCAACTGGCTGAGTCAGCTGAGGTCGTTGGATCGAATCCCACTGGAAGAAGAATATTTCTCGTGGGGAGTTTGAAATTTATTTTTAACCGTTAAAGTTTCTTCCGTCTGACATCCTTATTGTGATACATGTGCATTATAAAATACAGGTAGTTTATATGTAAAAGTATGTGGGTTTGGGTCCCGCCGCGTTAAAACCCCGCTCAATGAAAACGAACAAACAGCATCGGATGAGACCCCCTTTTTCTGATGACGACCACGGTAAAGGGTCTAAAGGACTATGATTTGATGGTATGCGGAATATCCGGACACTTAATGGGGAAGGTACCTTTGCTTTGCTAGGCTGGTTGATGTCCTCGGGAAGACAAAGGCTGTCATCACCACCATCCAAGGAATACGATGGACGGGGCAAGGCAAGGTAAGCATGAAGCCTTGCGACGTCTGCTACAATTGTCACGTAAAGGAGCGCAAATTCGGTGTTGGTTTCGTGGTAGAAGAGACTCCGTCGCCGAGTACTGGCGTTTAACCTGGTGGACAAACGTCTAGCCACAATTTGCATCAAAGCGAGATTCTTCAACATCTCGCTAATCTGCTCCCATGCCCCGACTTAAGAAAAGGATAGTATTCCAAGGATCTCTTCTATGAGTGCTTGGTGCGTACATATGAGCGGTACCCCTGACACGATATCAAAATCCAAGGTGGGTAAGGAAGGGATCTCTTTGCGCTACTGTTGGAAAGTTCTGCCTTCACGACAAAGCGTCCGATAACGGACTGAGACTGATCGACTTCGCCGGGGCCCGAAACATGGTAATATGTAGTACTAGGTTCCAGCATAAGAAGATCCACCAACCTACCTGGCTGTCTCCAGGTCGAAAAGCAAGAAACCAAATTAACCATGTTGTGATTCACGGGAGACATGCTTCCAAAAAAAACCAAATTTTACAGGAAAGTGTTTTTTTTTTTTGTATTTTCTCTGCTTTGGCTAGCATCATCAATACCAAAGTTTAGATTTGCTGAGATAATTGAGAAATATAACTAAACTCAAGATTTTTTTGTAGAAAGGTCTCCGAATTCAAATTTCTTAGCCCATATGATAATTTCGCCCACAAGAAAAAAAATCATTGTCACATACGATAAAATTTACAGTCAATTTTTGGGGTAGCTATTGGGATTCAAGCCGTAATATTTGAACAGGTGATGCGTTATGGGTTGTAAAACAAAGTTGCATCAAAAAGTTAATTTCGTAAAAAATGTAATATTTTTATATACATATGTGTGTGTGTGCTTGTTGCATTGTCTTTACTACATGGCACTTAACGTGGTTTGTCATGATTGTATTTTTTAGCCCATTCTTTTGTAAATACAAGTAATCAGACAACTGTATGTCTGCATTATACTTATGCACCAACAAAAAAAAGGCAATCGCTTTTAGTGGCAACGTGTTCTAGAACGCATTGCTTTATAATGTCTTCTAACTTTTTCCCTTCTTTTAGGCATTGCCGGTTATGCATAGCAGAATGTTCTACAATATTTTATTAATTTCGCTGCTTTGATTCATTACGGGGAGTGCAAATGTTTCACCTTAGTTAGCAGAAAAACAGAATGAATACCCAAAAATTCTTTTCTACCGTTACTTTCTGTGGAAAATTCCATCGCATAAAAGTCATGTTCAGTGTTACCGTTCTGCGACTAAAGTGTCAAATTGACAATTGAGACTTTTTAGAAATAGGCTTATTTTGAAACTTCTCTTAAAAATGATGCGACTTTTGCTCCTTTTCTTTGACTAAAAATTATATATAAACATTTTGACAGTTTTTTCATAAAATATTACTTTTCAAAGGTGCTTAAAAATTACATCTCTGGCAAGATTTTGACTAATTTTATTATGCAAAAATTTGTAGCTTAGCATTAACATGGGGATTATTTGTGTTAAATTCATTTTCGTGGAAATAATCGGCGATAATTTATATACAAGCTTAAAAGGCTAAAACTTGTTGTAATAATTGTTATCTACTAATGTTGCTTTTTTGTTATATTGATGTAATTACTTTTTTAACTGCAATTTTGTTTTCATAAAAAATGCAAAATATGCATGTGGCGCATTTTTAATATATTCCTCATCAATAGGTTTTAATTTCAAGAGAAGAAAAGATTTTTGGCAGAAAATGATCTCCATTAACAATTTATTAAAAATAATGGGTCAAACTCGTAGATGAAATAAATTCGAGTCTAATGCTACGTGCAGCTTTTTTGAAAGATTTCCCATTGAAAATTATGTCAAAAAGCTATAACTAGCCTAAGAGTTGATTTTATTTCGACTATGAATATGCCCCAACAAGTTTTGGCTGCGACACTTTTTACGACTTTCGAAAATTTTTCAGCGGTAACACTGATCATGTTTCGCTTTGTTTAATTTACAGCGAAGTTGAAGTCAGTCAATGAAGTGAAGTACATGAGTGAGGACGTACAATAAGATCTAAATACCTAAATACATTCATATGTATGTATAAAAACTGATTTATATAAATTTAATTTAATTTTAATCTTTTAAGACAATCTTTATTTTCTGTTTTAAATTTAATATACAAAAGTATGTACTTATCTAGGCATTCTACATTAGTTTCTCTGTAAGGCATTCTTTTTTCGTTTCTCTGGATTCTGTTTATCCATGCGTTCTCCCTTCATTAGAAGGTAATGATGCAGGTAAGGGCTTACGGCCAATGACATGCCCCTGTTAAAATAATGCCTTCTTGAAGCGAAAGGGTAAGCGATTCCCATCGCCTAATTCAGGCCTTCCCAAAGTGGGTGACGCGGCACCCTGGGGTTCCGCGAGCGTATGCCTGGGGTGCCGCTAGTGGCTAGAGTATACTAGTGGTGCGAACAAATTCTTTAGACTTTCCATACACAACGCAAGCGGTTTTGATCAAACTTCAACATGGCGGCCAGAAAATCAAAAAATTTAGATTTTATTATAATTACCTTCAGTGGCTCGTCAAACCCCATACACAACACAAATAGCTTGCAGCAAAGGGATATTTCGCTCTTAAGCGTAGTTCCCCAGTACGTTTTGTCAACGTAAAATTGAATCAGAAAATTTTCAGAAAAATAGCCGAAAACGTACCCTTTTCACCATCACTTTCGGTACTTTTGTAGACCTAATCCGCGTTTCATCCACTTTTCTTCCCGTTTTTTGGATTAATTTTCGGATTTTTTGCTGGCTGGGCTGTTCTCGTAACAAGCGCAGCAGCTTCGCGCACGTGTATATATTACTTATTCTTTGGAACTTCACAATCACACTGTCAAAGAGCGAATCAACACGATTTTAGAGGCAGTCTTCTCATGTCAGTGAGGTACCCATTCGCAATGCAAATCGAAGAAGAACGAAGTACTTCAGACTTACGCCACTAGCGACGAAATTTTTAAAGCTAACGACAAATTTGTACAGAGTTTTAAATGGAGAAAGTGTGCGGATATATGCGGTGGTTGGAAAAACGAAAGGAGCGATATCTAGGATGAAGCAAGAGGCAGAAAACGCCACGAGAAGTTACTGTATCATCCCTCGGTATTCCCTGGCGATTAGGAAGATGCCGACACTAGATTTAAAACCCTTATTGGATGACGCTGCGAAGATAACAGAGGCCTGCGAAATTAAAATACATCTCTGGTTTTTTCTAGCGCGTCGAGATTTTTTTTATTGGTGACATGTATATTTTAAAATTTCTAGCGATTTGCATGGAAACCCCATATATAAACAAAGTAATCAGAAAAGCGTATGTAACTTCCCAGTTAACATTAAGGAAAATTGATAACAGCCGGTTTCACCAGCAATTGCCATATAAAATTCCAAAAATTAAAATAATTTTTCACTTAAATTGCTTTCGTGAAATTGGCTGTAAAAATTATTTTCTTAGCGTCAACGCGCATTACCAGCGTTAACTTGGAAGGTTTAGAAAAACCATTGTCGAATATTTTCCCAACATGGACTCTGAGGATGGCTTCAGCTGGATAACAAACCCGTTTTCATGTGACCCGAAGCGTAATCCTACTGAGATGACCAATTAAGTTCTTGAAAACCTTCTGGACATCAGTGAAGACAGCACTTTGATTAGTAAATACTACGAAGGGAGCCAATAGAGTTCTGGATGCAAGTGTATGCAGAAAACCCTGCTGTTGGCAAGATTGTATTAAAAATACTAGTGGCTTTTATTTTGAGTTGCATTCGATTTTCGATCTTCGCTGGTTATCGGTTATCGAAAGGTAAATTATGAGCTATGCAACGGTGTCGAAATTTTCGTTGAGTATCGAATTTTCTGTCGAATAGAATTTTGCTTTCGATGGTGTAGCGAAGTGTTAGAAAATTATGAAAAATATATGATTTTACATTGTTTTTTTTTTTACTTTATGGCGGCTAGATACTAACTTTAAATTTTTTTTTTATTAATTTCATGCATTTCATGAATATTAAACACAAGCTCGAAAGGCTGGTTTTACTTGTGAAAGAAAATCCCAATACTCAGTTGGCACGATCTCTGAGAACAAAATCGTAAGCTGTTGATAGTTTTAAATTATTTTAAAAAGATTTGGCTCACAAACGCCTCTTTAGACAGTCGGAAGTATTTAATAAATCTGTAGACAAATTTCTTAAATATATTCGAAAGACTACACTTAAACCCTCTTAAACATTTTCTACTCCTAGCCAGTTTACCAAGCTCTCATCCTATGACGAATCGTTGAACCATAACTCCGTTTGAGTACCATTTTTACCACGTTTTTATAAACTCGCTTTCTTTTTTATTTCATTTTAATTTGCACAAATTTACATACATATGTATAAGCACACTATTTAGTTTGCTCAATTTGTAAACAAAACTTCTCAGCGGTGAAAAATATACTATTGTAAACAACCTAACCGAGCGAAATTCACAATAGCGCTATTCCTCATCGACCACAGTCGAATGCAACTTATAATAGGGGCCTTGCTTTTATATTTCTATGTGAGACTGCATTATAAACAAATACTTACATAAACGAGTCGTTTTTAAGCAAAAAAAAAACAAAACCGATTTCAATTCCCATCTAAGAATTTAAGTTTATCGTTAATCTATTCATGATCCAATGATCGGATTTAAACGAAATTAGACCACCTTTTAGGTAACACCTTTCCTTTAAAAAAGAATTATAGTAATCGGTTAACGTGGTCCAAAGTTATGCGGAAAATTACATATAAAAAATAACAAAAAAAATAGTCCGACGAATTGATAGCCTTATCCTTTATGTGAAGTCGGCTAAAAACAAATACACCAGCAAGCTTTCGGCGTCAAATGATTTCAGGGTAAAATTGTCAAAGCTCCCAATAAACTTAAAGGAAATAATGAAATCGTCAAAAAAATTTCAGTCCTCACATTAAAGCTAAAGGAGCATAAAGCTTGCATTGTGTTTTCTTGTTTTCGTAGACATTTGAAAAGTAGGGGTGCCGCGAATTTTTTTTAGCACAACAAGAGTGCCGAGGGGAAAAAAGTTTGGGAACCCTTGGCCTAATTCATTCGTACCTAAGCAAAAAGATCGCAGCGAAAATGCATTATTTGACTTTTCTGGACTGTATTATATTTTTTGTGTGTAGGAAAGTATATTTTGTTGCTTGTATTCTATGTGTAGACAAACTAGTCATTTTCTAAATATATGTCCATATGTTTGTACATATGTATGTTTTAATGTTTAATTTTATTGCCTTGACAGATAAGTATTAATGTTCAAAGATATTTGAACAGCCGGAGATCAACAGTATCCACAATTGAGTTGCAAGCTGAATTTCAAAGGCTACATTTTATTCGACTTGAAACAATTGAAAAAGTATTACATCATTTTATAATGCAAGGAAAGAATTGCCATTAATTACCTTCAATTGCCAAAATTTACGTGCTCACGTACAGGATCTTCAACAATAGCATCATCGTCGAATTTTATAATTCTTTCAGAGACTTGGCTGGATAATGAGAACACTTTACACATTGCTAATTTTGATATAGTATTTCAATTTAAATACCAATGACAAGAGCAGGTGGAGTTGTTATCTACCATATTACACATGGCTGAGTCCGTATTGTTACTAGAGTCCGACCGATTCCAGTTTTTTTTCAGGTACCGATGCCGATGCCGATTAATCGGCTTATGGGGAAAGAATCGGCCGATGCCGATTCCGTAAAAAATTACAAACAAATGTATTAATTCATAAAAACAGTTTATTTAACGTAGTTAACAAAACAAAAGAAACAAATAATTGAATTAATTGGCTTGTTATGCAATATTACATACACATGTGGGTGAGATTATTATGTACATATATCACATTTATGTACATTACATAAAACCCTTTTTTTATAGTGCTTAGCAAGAAATAGGAACATACAATTTCATTTCGGTTTGTACTCAAATACACTCTTGCACTCAATGCATAAGAATTTAAATGCTAGGCATGTACATACATATGTACGTCTTTAAATTAATAGTCAAAGTTGAATAATTTAATATTGTAATGCAAAAATAGAAGCTTATTGGCGTTTTCTCCGAGTAAATTGGTACGCCTATCGCTATAGAGCTGACCCGCAGCACTGAAAAGCTGTTCACTCGCAACGCTTGACGCCGGAGCTGACATATATTTGGTAGCTATTTTTTTCAAGAGAAAATATGGACTCTGATGCCAATATTCAAAAATATTACTATCCCGAGGAATACGTTGCTCATTAAGATAGGAATCAAGCTGTTTTTTTAATTGTGATATACCTTCTTTCACTTCAATACCTTGAGATAATATATCAGAATCGTGAGATTCCCAAAGATTGTTAGTGTGAATTGTTTCAGAGGAGCGAGTGGGAGAAACAGCTGGTAAAACTTCCAACGAATCTTTATTTGTATTTATTTGTTCTTTCAATAGAGTTTCACATCTACGAGTTTCTGCGGTTGAGAAATATTTTTGTTTAAAACGCGGGTCAAGTAGTGTGGAAATAAGCAACTCTGTATTTGTCTTAATAAATTCGAATCGCCGCGATAAAGACGTTTTTAAATTTACCTTTAGCATCGCAATTTCAGCACCGTCGTTATCATTAGATTCGAGCTTAATTTGAATCATGGAAATTAAAGGTATTATGACAGATGCACACGTAGACTCATAAGACAGATCAAGAGTTGCTTGGTAAAACGGCTTTAATACTGATATTACATTAGATATATCCGCCCATTCACTAACAGACAATATTTCTATAGAACCACGTTCTGCTATATATAAATTAATGGCAGCCTTCTGCTCGTATAATCTACTTAACATCAAATATGTACTATTCCATCTGCAAACAACCTCTTGTATTAGTGAATGATTAGGCAAACCAAGCGTTTCTTGGCATTTTTTTAAGTAGCGACATGCCTGCTCACTTCTCTTAAAATGTCCCACAATTTTTCGGCATTTGTGTGATATATCTTGAATATTTTTCCGGTTATAAATTGCGTCCTGAATCACAAGTTGCAAATTATGTGCCGTACACCCAAACCATTTAATATTACCCAACTTCATTGCTGCTCTCATATTTGCAGCATTGTCAGTTACCGCCAAATGAATTTTTGACCGAATGTTGTATTCTTCTATAACTTTGTTTAAATCAGCAAAAATATTTTGAGCGGTATGATCAGTTTCCAGAACGCTAGCTGCCAAAATAACTTTTAGCCTACGAGGCCCTTCTATGAAATGTGCTGTAAAACTGAGCAAGGAGCATGATTTGGTGGAGTTGCTCCAAATATCAGTTGTGAAACTGATCCATTCCGCATTTGCTATGAGATAAGTAACTTTGTGCTTTATCTTATCGTAGGTTGCTGGCATCAACGTAGTCCGGAAAAAACTTTTCGCTCTTTTTGCGATATCTGCTATCGCCGCTTGGATCACAAATGTTTAACCTATTAAACGCATTACCTTCAACTATATTGTAGGGCAGCATATCGACAATAATTAAATCCATTATGGATTTGTCGATTCGCAAGGTCACTGGATGATCGTCTGGGTAACAATATCCACTTTTCCTCTGGAGTAAGCTCGGCAGCGTTTCTTGGAGTGTGCTGGAAGTTGGATCCGTCTTTTTTTTGCTTTTTCACTCCTGCTAAAAATTCATCCTGCTCTTTAAGGTAAATTTTCCACTCATTTTTGTGAGCTGTCTGCAAATGTTTTTTGATGTTGGCTGTTGTTTGTCGCCTCTTATTTACGTTACCAAGAGATATTGCCTTTGAACATATTTCACACTTTGCTGTGCTCGAATTTCTTTGGAAAAACTTCCAAATAGGGTTTGCCTGAGCCATTATTCCTAAAAAACATAAAAGTTTGTAAGATTTAACTGATAATAAATTGCACTTAGTTACCAGGAATTACAAAAAGCGCGAATTTATGGCCAATATCTATTGAAAAATCAAACGTCAACATATATGTACATACGAAAAACAAAAGAGAATAATCAGAACAAAATGTGAGAAAGAAACACAACTTTTACAGGACAATTCAAATGAAAAATTTTTGAGACAAGATAAAGGGTATTCAACTGAAATAAAGTATAAAGTCCATATGAAAAGCAATTTCAAATAATCGGAAAAGAATCGGCAAAGAATCGGCAAAAAAGTGCCGATGCCGATGCTAAATTTTGTGCCGATACTTGCCGATGCCGATGCCGATTAATCGGTCGGACTCTAATTGTTACTCCTCAAATAGAACTCAATGCACAACAACTGCAATCAATCAGGCTGATTATGAACACAAACTCCCTGGGAGTTTTCTCTCTTTTCCCTTTCCTCCTATCATGAATAATGAGGACTTTTTATATTAAATGGCTTAGTTGAGCTCTCAAAAAAGTGTCAAACCGCTTCTTCGAAGTTCGAATTTCCCCTCCCAAGTTTTCGGGGTAAATTCTACTCCTGGTAGTTAATTATTGTAGGATTTATTTTCCGGGAGAAACAGATTCCCGGAGAAAAAACTCCTCGGGAGTATCAAAAATTGGGCTGAATGTCTGTTCAAATTTCTAAGGAGGGAGAAATATGTGCTTGTGAAAGCAGATTGGACCATGAGCGAACAGTTAAATTGAAAAATGTCCAGCAGTCGCACCGAATCGACAACACGATCAAAAACAAATATTCATAGTCTATTTCAAAGATATATTGATCACATCTCAACTCGTCTCTTTTGTTGAAATTTGAACATGAGTCTAAGTAAGAAAATTAAAAACTAAAAAATTTTAAAATTGAAAACGAAAAATTATAAGAATTTACCAATTGCGTAATAATATTATAACAAACAAACGCATTCATCTCATTCTCTCGTTTAATTTTATTAAGGTTTCACTTCTACCGGGTGTGCACTGCACTCGTGTTTTTTTTTTGTAGTAGTTTTTTATAGTTAACAAATCTGACATTTATTTGATCCAAATAATGATTAAGTATGGGAATAAAAATTGAGCAACGGAAAAAGGTTTCTGCGCTTCCGTCGTAATTTGCATGATATACTTGGCGTCCCTTTCGCCGTGGTACTTCTAAGATAAAACCAACCTAATTGGCTTTTTCCTCAGCTAATTTGAATATACTTTTAAAGTTTTCTTCTGTGTTTTTCCGCATATCGGCTAGTTCTGTATACACATTTTCGGTGTAATATTCAGTTCGATCTTGATGGTTTCTTATGTTCTATGTATGTATATCATTCAGCTTTTGTACGCATTTTAATAATTTTTATCAAACAATACTAACTTATTCACTGACGAAAAAAAACGTGCAATTTTGTGGTACAACAACATGGTTGGTGAAACCATAGTCCCTATGAGGTAAGGCAATTTACCTTTGAAATTTTTGGAATGTATGTAAGAGAGCAGTTTTTTTTACAAATAATGCCACTGAATCTTAGCAAAGCAAAATATTGTACTGATTATAAGCATTTAATATTATTCCCCTGCAAAATTCGCTGGAAAATGTTGTGCATTTGTGCTATATTGGAGTACTTAAAAACGTTCCTCTGTAATGCAGTAGCGGAGCAACTCGTGTCCCTACACCAGCTTATGTTACCCGATCATTGATCTTTGATTGTTGTAGCGATCGTAATCACTCCACGATGTTTATTCGGCTATGTTGCCGAGATGTAGAGGGATTACTCCATGGAGTTCTTTTGTGATACTCTAATATAATGCCGAGCTGGAGTATATGGTCCTGCCCTAGGACATCGTAATGTTAATAGCTAAACATTTTTTTAATATGCATTTCGGTTAATTTTGGAGTAGCCCTTACAAGCGTGCATGGAGTGGTCGATTTTTGTAAGGTCTCTAACGCTATACTTGCCTTAGCAACAGCGGAAAGTAGATTTCGGTCGACGCGAAGCGGGACGGGTATTTGTTAATTCATATGTATAATATATAAATAATAGGGAGTTTCTTAGAAAAAGTGGATGTTTCTCCGCCGAAATTATAAGGTATAATATATTTTACAGTTTCCGCCGAAATATTTTGGAAAATATTAAGATTTGCGTGAGCTGTACCGATTTGAAAATGCCTGCAACAATCTCATTATTTTGATTCCATTTATAAAATTTGTAAACATTTTTATGCCGAGCTTTTAAGCTCTTCCATCATCTGAGGTGATGTTTTGAAAAACTTTTTTAAAGGTTCATTTTATATATAAAAACCGAGTTTTGGATATTTTTTCACATCGGTGCAGCACACGTACATCTTAATATTTTTCCGACATATTTTGGCAGAAGCCTTAAATTATAGCAGATCTTATAATTCCGATGGAAAAACAGTACCAATTTTTATTGTA
>NW_023464205.1:0-11593 GCF_013731165.1 Rhagoletis pomonella | reverse complement strand
AAACAAGCGAAAAGATTAGTGATGGACAAGTAAGTTATTTTGCTTTAAATTAGTTACTTTTTAATCGTTGTTTATTTGCAGGTATATCTATAAAGCCTCTAAACCGTCCGAAGTAAGTGTGGACAATAATAGCGACGACTTGTTCAGGTAAAAAATTGCGACTAAGTAGGCATGTACATATGTGTCAATTAACACATACTGAAAATTATGAAAACTCGCCTGCGCCCAAAAACCAAACTCTGAAATAAACTAAACATCTAACTTTTATTTAAACGCATAAAATGTCTGAATTTGTTGTTTTATACATCAAAATGTTTGATATGAATTGATTTAATATCAAAACTATATACAATGCTTATAACTGTTTTTTATACGATACGTTAATTAATTTATTTAAACGCCCGAATTTATTTTGTGTAAACTTCAAGTATTGCATGAATGGATAACCAACTGTAGCACAGTAAACCATATTATTTGGTATTTTAATTTATACCTACTGTTAATCTGCAAAACCTGTAAATTTAATAAAATCTCGTTTTATTGATAAACAATTTTTTGGTAGTTTGCGAACTGATTTGGTAGGCTTTTTGGTACCTTAAAATATTCTCAAGTGGCAACGCTGGTCATGTCTGTTGTACAGTCGTTTTTTTTGTCTGTATAGTTTCATAAACATGGGTTTTTTTTATAAATTCGATTAAAAAAAATTGAGGAAGATGCTTCCGCCTGTGAAATGGGCGTTCTTATTGCAAAAAATACCGCGCAATGCTAATCTCACTTCGTTCAGAAAACCGTGTCGCACGTGCGATACCAATGCATTATTATATCGCATCGGTGTTTATCACAGTTTTCATCGCTTCCTACCAATTACCACGTACTCAGCATGTCGATGTCGCATCCATATCGTATCGCATATCGCATCGCATATCGTGATGAAACTGTGCACACTTGCACAACAGCTACTGTAGAACAAAACTACTGTACTACAAAACTACTGTAGAACAGACATGACTAGTTTGGCATGGTGAAATATAGCTTCAGAGGTCAAGGACACAGGTAAATGCACAAAAGAATATTTTTCGTGATAGTTTATTTGCCTTTGTTTTCACATCTTTAAAAAAGAATTTAAAGAATCCAATAATTTTTAAAATATTTATTTTTGATTTTGAATAGCAAAAAAGATTTGGTGCTTGTTTAAATGTTAATGATTAACTATTTTGTTTCAAATATTCAAATAAATAGTAATTAATGTACTAAGAAACAATTAAGAAATAGGCATCTCATTTACCATTAAAAGAAGAAATCAGATATAATAACAAGTACTAATAATTATGTATGTATGTAGGTAATTATTTTTGATTATTCGTTATATTTTTATATGTTTTTTTCTTGAGTGTTATTTTATTATATTTAATAAGTTTTTAAATTAAAAAGAGAAAGTACAAATTTGTATGCTATATAACCCAATGCTACAAAATATAATGAAGTAAAAATACGTGGTAAGTCATGTTATTTTTCAGGTAGGTTTTGCCGAGTGAAGTAAGAATCCAGATACGAAATAACACAAACGGCAATAACGCAAAATTTGCTTTATTTCACTTTTAAATGGGAAATAATACCAAAATCTGAGTTTTGCTTTATTTCCAACAAAGGTTGGAAATAAAACAAATTTTGCTTTATTCCCATTGCTTATTTATACTATTTGTAACAAAAACAGTTTACTGACAGAAGTAAAATGAACTTTGTTTATTCCAAAATAACAATTAAACATAAAATGTCAAGAATGATAGAATAAAGGGATTGCGCTTTGCGCAGGTCCGTTACTCTTGTTTACAAATCAGCTGTTCGAGTGTTGACGTCATAATATAAAATTTTTGGTGGGAAGCGTATTGGTTTGCGAGGAAAACGTATTGATTTGTGATATTTTTGTTGAAGTTATAAAATAAAAACGTTGTAAAATGAAGTGCGCAGTTGCGAAATATGGATAAACGGCGGCAGAGTGCAGTTTGTTTACTTTTCCTTCAGATCCAGAACTTAGGAAAAAGTGGATCCAGTTCTGCCGGCAAAGCAAGGATTTCCAATTTAAAACTTGCTATATTTGCATGCATCACTTTGCAAGTAAAGATTTTGAAAATAGTCTGCAGTTCGAAATGGGTAGGATGTTTATTTATTTCGTTTATTGTGTTTATATTAATGAAAGTGTTTAAAACATTTCTAAGGTTATGCAAAAAGAAGATTGTTGAAACGAGGCTCCGTGCCATCAATTTACAAGCCCGGTGATGAAAACCCGGAGCGTTCGCAAAGAGTTCATCGTCGTCAAAATACGTCGTAAATATTGGGTTTCATTGGAACGATATGCTTATTTGATGCTGTGGGCAGGCGTCACAGTTTCAGGTAAAAATTCTTGCTTATGCCTTGGCAGTTTAATTTTATGTTGGCATTGTATTTCCTCTTCGATTCTCTGTAGTCTTTCTGGCATCGTATAGCTTCTATATTTGTTTCCAAGCCTTGGAGCTATGCACTATTTGCTGTGGCTTCAATTTCATTTGGAAATCTTACTCGTTCCATTTGCCAGCGCAACGGCGGCCACAGAATGCAATTTTTATTTGGATGCCCTACCCACTACCTGAAATAAAATAATAATATAAATAATGTAAAAGAAACACAAAACAAATTTACCGTCTTCTCGATTCAATAAATTGCCACCAGATTGTTTTATTTTAGACTCTCAACTAAATTTTATGCTATATTTACTTTTTTTCGTCGAAATTGTATGCGATTTGACAGATCGCCAACAACAACTTTTATATTATGACGTAGATGCGCAGAACGAAAAATTTTTGCACCCCTATCGGCGCAATCTTTGTATTCTATCATTCTTGACAAAATGTGATATAGTTAATATGAAGAAAGTAATATTCACAAAATATTTTTAGTCTAACAAAATGTAGGGAAAGCGTCGTCTTTAATAACTGCTCGGCAAATCGGACATTGTATAAATTTTGTCTGCATGCTTTCTAATATGTTGAAAATATAGCAGGAAAACCTGAAAATGTTTGCATGGAATGCAGCATTTAACACAGAGAATATTGTTTTGAGTTTTATCTTCAGACAAAAATGCTGCATTATCATCACTTGCTTCACTATTTCCGAACTGCGGATTTCGTTTACGAAGACGAAGCGAACATGTGGTACGAAATAGTTATGTAAAACTATGTAAAATTTTACCTACAAGCAGGCGGGATGAATGGCGCAATAAAAAGGTGAAGTAACAGCTTTCTCGATTTATTTTCTGCCATTCGGCTGTCTTATAGTCACATTTTATAGGTTTTCAAATAAGGCAGTGTCAAAATATTTCTTCTCACTCTAATATTACTTCACCTGGTATAATTCCACCATGGGTGGGGTGCATGCAATAACACCATATGTAATAATTTCCATTACTTGGGCTCAGTGTTACCAGAGAAAAATTTCGTTTGGAGCTAAAACGGTCGAAAAAAGAGCTTAAAAGAGCTAAATAATACTAATAGTAGCTAAAATAAAGAGCTACATATTTTTGTTAAGGTTGAGCATTTATTGACGTAAGGTTGTTTTTACATTTTCGGCAATTTTAATAAAAACAACGAATTTTATAAGTTTAAGTGCTGAAAAAATCTTTTAAAACCAAAATAACCGCCCTATTCCCACACCACTGACAAAATTAAGCGGCTGACTATTGCCTTTACTACTGCGCCTAATACTATGCCGCAAATTTATTTTAAGCTGTCGTATGACAATTGTCAGTTTTATTGTTGTGACCTACTGAGTAAGTGACAACGGCGAAACAATATTTATTTGTGACATTAGTCATATGATGAATTTTGTCAGTGTTGTGGGAATAGGGCGGTAAGGTGCACATATTTCGAATTCTTTGCTATGACACCTGTTGTGTGTCTACAAATAATTAGTGAGTAAGGTCAGTAATGTAAACACACATGTGACTGCAATATTATGCAAGCAAAGCGTTTGCGGCCACTTGTTTTGAATCAAGAATCGGCAGCATTGCCTCGTTTTGTTCTAACTTGTCTCACCAATAAAAATAGGCCTTGAGGCCATCACCCTTTTAGCGTGGCTCGCTTAAAGCCAAAAATTGAACAAAAATACCAAAAGGTGAAATGAACACCAAACACCAAACATAACACACCTATAATAGTGAACCAAAAATACTTTACAATCTGTTAAAGTCTGTAATTTCAGATATTTGAATTGAATAATTTTTTTGCAAAATTTTTCTGGAAAGTTTTACCTCCAGCTCTCCTTAAAGGTAAAATTAGTAAGGTAAAACAAAATCCGCGCTATCAGAAAAAGGATTTTCTCTTAATTAATTTTTGAATTCTTCAACCTAGATCCAAGAGTTTATGGAGGATACACAGCATCTCGAAATTTTCTATTTTATCAACGCTTAAGTTTTGGCTTATATACACTAAGTACAACTGAAACTTTCTGGAGCTAAAAAAGTGCAACATAAATTTGAAAAGAGCTAAAAAAGAACTAGAAGATAAACCCAACTTTCGGAACTAAATAGAAAAATAAAGAGCTAAATCTAGCTCCAAAAGCTCCAAAATGGCAACACTGCTTGGACATTCTATTATTATACTTTTTTCTAAACGATTATAATGACAGCAGTGCATAATTGCGAAAGGAGGGGAGTGGGGTGGGAGACGCGAGCGCAACTCGAACGAGGTGCGGTGCGGAGTGGCGCCGGCGGGCACTTTCAAAATTGTATACTTAAAAATCCGTCCCTTTAACTTGTTCATGTACTACTTTTTGTCAAATGTTACTGGGTCTACCTACATACATATGTGCACTATTTTGCTTTATTACTCAATTGTTAAGTTTAAAAGTTGGTCTTATTGCGTAACGAGAAATGAAATAAAGCAAATTTGTGTTATTTCACATTCAATTGGGAAATAACACAAATTTGTGTTATTACCGTTTGTGTTATGTGCTGGAGCTGACAGCCTACCGCTGAGCTGTTCAACTCAGCATCAACTCTTATGCAGAATATGGTCAGATGAACGCATGCCCGACGACTGGAATTTAAGTGTGCTCTGCCCAATCCACAAGATTTGCGACCTCGCCATTCGCGCCAACTACGGCGGGATCAGCCTTCTAAGCATAGGTTACAAGCTCTTATCGAGCGTATTGTGTGAAAGACTGAATCCCACATGAACTGATTGTGCCTAATCAATGTGGCTTTAGACCTGGAAAGTCCACCACAGACCAGGTATTCACAATACGCTAAATCTTGGACAAGACCCACGAGAAAAGGATCGACATTCACCACCTATTTGTCGACTTTAAATCCGCTTTCGAAAGCACTAAAAGGAGTTACCTATACTCCGCTATGCCTCAATTTGGCATCCCCTCAAGGCTCATACGGCTGTGTAAAGTGACGTTGAGTAATACCACCTGCTCCGTCAGAATTGGGAAAGACCTCTCCGAACCGTTCGCCATCAAACGGGGTCTCAGACAGGGCAACTCCCTTTCATGTGACTTCTTCAATCTGATGTTTGATAACTGAACCGCTGAGGAACAATTTACTAGAAGAGCGTACAATTGCTAGCTTATGCCGATGACAGCGACATCATCGGTAACAAAAACAGCGAAGTCTGTTCTGCCTTTTCCAAGTTGGATAAGGAAGCAACGCGAGTGTGTCTAGTAGTAAACGAAGACAAGACGAATTATCTCCTGTCATCAAACAATCAGTCAACACGTTCGCGCCTTGGTACCCTCGTCACTGTTGACAGCTATAATTTCGAGAAAGTGGAGAATTTCGTTTACTTGGGAACCAGCATTAACACTGATAATAATGTCAGCATGGAAATCCAACACGGAATCACTCTTGCCAACAAGTGCTACTTTAGACTTTCAGGAGTAAAGTCCTCTCTCGGCGTACGAAAACTACACTCTATAAGACACTATTATGCCCGTTCTGGTATATGGCGCAAAAGCTTAGACAATGACAACATCCGAGGCGGCTCTTGGAGTATTCGAGAGAAAGATTTTGCGGAAGATTTACGGGCGTAACCGTTGGTGACGGCGAGTACCGCAAATGAAGGAACGATGAGCTGTATGAGCTTAACAATGACATGGACATAGTGCAGCGAATTAAAGCGCCAGTTGGCACAGAAGAGAAACGACTGGCGAGCTTTGTTGCACTCGGCCAATATCGCTTAGGCGGTTACAGCTAGGGATGCAAACGATGGTAACAGGCTTTTGGGACTAGATTAGCAAAGCTTCTTTTCTTAACTCTATTTCAAATTTTTATATTCAAATAGATACGATTTATTTAAAGTACAACAATTAATAATGCGTCTTGCGCATTTTATTCTACAGGAAATACACTTTTATATGGTATGTGTTGAATTTGTAAATTCTGTATAAAGTTTGAGAGTTTGACCTATGTGGTTTTGATTAAATCATGAACCATATTCTTATAAACAAATAATCTTTGAAAAACATGGCAAATATTTAACAAAAAGCACCATGCACCCACTTTTGATCGACAGCGTATATTAAAATGTGTATTTTTCAATTTAAAAAATTTGGTTTCTTTTTTAAATTAATTTTATTAAACCGCTGGGATAGGTAAATTTTAATTTTAAGGTACGTCGGGGTTACATATTTACTTCAATTTGTAGCAAATATGTGAATCTCGTTCTTTCGTGTTTAAAAAATATTTCTGGCTACATTTTATTTCGTGTAGTAGAGAGAAATTAAAACACCGGGAAAACATCGATGTATCGTTTTTATAACCGCGGTTTTTTAACATCGATGTTTGTTGTGTGAACATCGATGTTCATATGAACGATGTTGCATCCCAGGTTACAGCGCCAAATAAGAAGAAGAAGAACGCATTATTGTATATATAAGTATACTAGCAGAGCACCCGACGTCGTTAGGGGTAAAATAATCAAAATATAAAACAGTAATAGAAATATTCAGTTCAGCATAAATTAGAGGAGAAAAACTATTTTCTTTCGGTTTCACTATGTAGCGCTTGTGAAATTTGAAATGCACTACCACTAACCATACAGTGGTAGTGAAATTTGAAATGCACTACCACTGAAGCCCTAGTGGTAGTGAAAATCTCGATTTAGTGCAGCATGCCCAACCCTGATATATGTATATGTATTACAGGTGGTTTTACAATTCATCACATTATGTTTATATTGTAATTGTAAAGCACTGGCACGGAGTGCTTGTAAATCAGCTTAATCTCTAAATAGTATTCAAAACAAACTTTCCATTAATTAATTTATAATATTTTTTTTTTAATAAGTAAATTATCAGACGGCGTATAAATTTCTGAACTTTGGTTTAACTACAGGCTTAAAGTCGAAACAGTTGAAAGTATTTATTTGTATTTATGTATTGTATTTATTTTTAATGAGATTCATCTCTGAAATTTTTCTTTCGGTAGCAGCACTACTGTGCGGTAAAATATCTAACATTGCAATGTTAACATAACATAAGACATTTTTCTGGTCCTTAATCAATCACCTGCTTTGTGAAATAAAAATGTGATTCCGCAAGGAATGACAAGGCGTAAAAGAGGCAACTTCTGTTTCACGTTGGCCACAGAAGTTATGAAGCAAAGATTTAAGAAGTTGCAATATTAGTTTTAGTAAATTCTTAATCGGAGCATATTTTAGGTCGAGCGGAGTAGGGAGTAGATTTTAAATTTAAAATCGACGGCAACAAACAAAGAAGAAGCAAATAAAGCAAAAAATGCTACTGTTCAGACTGGGTTAGATCGCTACATATTAATAAAGCGAAAGCGGCACCCGAAAAAAATGGAAAAAAGTCCAAAAAATAAAATTTTGAAAGTAGTCACTTCGGCGGAGAATATTCGTTTAAGTATTCTCGCTGATATGAATAATGATTCTAACCAACAAGTAGTTAAAAAATACAAGCCCGCCTACTTATCTGCGAGATCAAAGTTCTAATGCTCTGGTAAATACTCTCCTGAAACTAGTAGGGAAAAACAATTTTCATGTAGTTCCCATTAAAAAGGGTATATACACGAAGTGAAAATTCAGGCTCAAAACGAAGATATCATTCGTAAAATTACCAATGAGTTTGATAAGTATAAGGAATCTTACTACACCTACCAACTTAAAAGTAGTCGGGGACAAGAATTTGTCATAAAAGGCGTCGAGTACAGCGTAAACTCACAAGAGATAGAAACTGCTCTTAGGAAAGAAGGTTTTAAGGTGAGCAATGTTTTCAACATCAAAAATAAAGAAAACGTCCCTCTGCCGATGTTCAAAATAGAGCTAGAACCTGACTTTCATAACCTGAAGAAAGGGGAAGTGCATCAAATATATCAATTGTGATATCTTCTACACTGTAAAATCTCCATAGAAGAAACCCAAAAGCGTAGAGGCCCTGTTCAAAGTCTTAACTGCCAGGAATTTGGTCACACACGTCACTACTGCACCTTACCTGGTGTCTGTGTTATCTGTGGGGATTTACACACTTCTAAAGAATGTGTGAAACCAAAAATGGACCCAAAATCCAAAAAGTGCAGTAACTGCGGTGGAAATCACACTGCTAATTATAGAGGTTGTCCAGTTTATGACCCTTATTATGAGTTGCATTCAATTTTCGACCTTCGCTGGTTATCGAAGATAGAAAGTGAAATTCGTATTATGAGCTATGTATCGAATCTCCTGTCGAACTGAATTTTGCTTTCGATAGTGTAGCGAAGTGTTAGAAAATTGTGAAAAATGTATAATTTTGCATTTGTTTCCTTACCTTTTGGCAGCTAGACACTAATTTTAAAATTTTTTTATTAATTTCATGCAGTTTTAACGTCGTGAATACAAAACACATGCTCGAAAGGCTGGTTTTACTTGTGAAACAGGCCAACCTAATATTCGCGGCTGGCGTTTTGGTACGCACGCCGTCGAATTTGTTTTTTTGCGTCACCCGAAATTGGCTTGCGTGCGTTTGCATTTGATTTCATTGAGCCAAACGTCAAATCAAAATGTCACGCAGAACAAAAATTGGAAATTGAGTTAGCTTCATACGCACGCCGTTCAATACTATGTATGTTGGCACGATCTCTAAGAACAAAATCATAGAGCTGTTTATAGTTTTAAAATATTTTAAATAGATTTGGCTCACAAAGGCCTCTTAGACAGTCGGAAGTTTTTAATAAATCTTTAGACAAATTTCTTAAATATATTTTATGTCAAAATATATTCGAAAGACTATACTTAAACTCTCTTAAACATTTTCTACTCCCGGCCAGTTTAATAAGATCTCATCCTCTGTTGACGAATCGTTGAACCAAAACTCCGTTGTACTAATTTTTACTACGTTTTTATAAACTCGCTTTCTTTTTTATTTCATTTTAATTTGCACAAATTTACATAAATATGTAAAGGCACACTACTTAGTTTGCTCGATTTGTAAACAAAGCTTCTCAGCGGTAAAAAATATACTATTGTGAACAACCTAAACGAGCGAAATTCACAATAGCGCTATTGTTTTTCGAATTAACGTCGTAATACGAAATGAAAATTCGTTCGACCACAGTCGAAGATCGAATGCAACTTATAATAGGGGCCTATATCTCAATGAAACACAAAACAATTCCCAAAAATATTCCTATTAGTAAGAGGATCAGAATTTCCTAACATTCCAGGAGGACAAATTCTCCACATAGAAAACAAAAAAAATTAACGGTTCAAAAGTTATAACTTTTTTAATGAAAACAAACTTTTTTACAGGTTATTTACATGGAAAGTTTCAAATGCCCACCGACATCTTTAAATATTTAAATACAAAATTTTCCTATTGGGAGAATTTCCTTCTCAGGAAATATGTAATTTTAAGGTCATAAACTCGCTAGGCTAATTATTTTATACCACTCTTATACATATATACCCTGTGGGGAAAATCTCTAGTTCTGAACTGGTGCGCTGCTAGTACATTTAGACCCAGTACTGGTTCTCGATAAATCTCTTTTGCATGCAAACAACTGGCGAACTTAATATGGCGATGTCCTAGAAAGTTTTTTAATTGCCCCCCACTGCATCCCTTTTTCGATAGGTCCGAACTAGTCCTAAATTCTAAAATCGACAGACGAAAGAAAAAAGTGTCATGCTTTTTCAATCTTTTTTGTGTGTGATTTTAAGTTATTTTGAAAGAAGTTTCTTTTCTATTTAAAATTAAATTTGTTTGAATGATTGTAAGGAATGTACATTTACAAACCTTTGGCTGTAGCCATGGGCGTCCGCAGGTACGGTGTCTTCACATCCATTTCGGTAGTTTTGGTAAACTGCTGGTTATTCCTCGATAATTTTATCAACTGTGAACGTGCCTTCAGCTTACTTTTGTTAGTCTGACAAACAGTCATTTACTTAAAAAAAGGTAAAATAATTATTATCATTTAATATTTTCTCTTAGTTTGTACCTGAATTAAGGTTTAGGTATGCTTAGCGTTCACAGAGGTTTTGTAGAAAAAACAAAAATGAAATCATCACTAAAACCATTTATCGATTTGCAGAAGACACTCAAAGGCTATTGTTTAAATAAACAAGTATTTTTTTAGCAAGAAACAAAACCGACTTCAATTCCCATGAAAAATTTTACCGTTAATTTCTTCATGATGCAATAATCGGATCTAAACCAAATTAGGATGGGACCACTTCTGAGATACCACCTTTCCTTTAAAAAATAATTATCGAAATCGGTTATGCGGTTTTATGTACATAAAAAAAATATTCCGACGAATAGATAACCTCCTCCTTTTTTGAAGTCGGTTAAAAATAATGAAAAAATTACGATTTTGGTGTAAAGACGAAGTCGCATTTTAAAATTTGCATGCACTGGAAATAAAATTGCGTAAAAGTGCTACGAAAAACTTTCGTAATCTTGGTTTTTGTACAATGTACGAAACTTTCGTTCATATTACGAACACATTTTTCACAACGAAACAAGATTTTACGAACAATTCGTAAATATAACGAAAGGACTGATTGTTTTGTGAGGCCAGTGTTAAAATTTCCTATTAGGTCATTGGTAGAGCTCTCCGGCCGGTATATTAAAAAGGCAAACTGCGTTTCCTCTTTCTCCTACGCGTTTCGGCGTACTTCACGCCTTCATCAGGGAGTCTGATTTATTGCAAAAAAACAAAACATAATACACACAACAATTAGACATAGTTACATAATAATAATAATAGATTGGCGCTTACACATATGTTAGTGTTTGGCCGAGCTTCTCCTCCGATTTGTGGCGTGCGCCTTGATGTTGTCACACAAAGCGGAGGGACCTACAGTTTTACGCCGACTCCGAACGGCGATTGTATTTTTATGAGAAGCTGTTTTTCATGGCAGAAATACACTCGGAGGTTTGCCATTGCCTGCCGAGGGACGACCGCTGTTAAGAAAAAACCTTTTTTCTATATTTTTGCGATGTTGCTTTGACCAGGGTTTGAACCCAGGCATTGTGGAGTGGAAGCGCGCACTGCTTACCACTACACCACAGCGGCCGACATAGTTACATATGACTGGAAATTATACATACATATACATATACA